>NC_133709.1:1842500-2000000 GCF_048934315.1 Petromyzon marinus | reverse complement strand
CACACACAAGAGCACACACACACACACACAAGAGCACACACAAGAGCACACACACACACAAGAGCACACACACACACACAAGAGCACACACACACACACAAGAGCACACACACACACAAGAGCACACACACACACACACAAGAGCACACACACACACACACAAGAGCACACACACACACAAGAGCACACACACACAAGAGCACACACACACACAAGAGCACACACACACAAGAGCACACACACACACACGAGCACACACACACACACAAGAGCACACACACACACACGCACACACACACACACAAGAGCACACACACACACAAGAGCACACATACACACACACACACACAAGAGCACACACACACACACAAGAGCACACACACAAGAGCACACACACACACACACAAGAGCACACACACACACAAGAGCACACACACACAAGAGCACACACACACACATACACACATACACACACACGTTGGCGCGCCTCCGCCACGATGCGAGCTGACAGCCCTCAGCCCGGCGGCTGCCGTGAGCGCGGATTCGGCTTCGCTGCCTCGACTCCCATCATCTTCACCCGGCGGGCATCGGGGGCGAGGGGTGGGGGGAGGGCGGTGGCAAGGGGGAGGAGGGGGGCACGGGGGGGGGGAGTGGGGGATGAGATTCTACCGAGTGACGTCACCACTTTTGTTGGTTCATTTTTCCCCTCTCTCTGCCTCCCCTCTCTCTGCCTCTCCTCTCTCTGCCTCTCCTCTCTCTTTTTTTACGATCAAAGGAAACAAGAAGATGCTCGGTTTTGTCGGCACTTTGCTTCGTTCATCACGTCGTGTTTTTTGGGGGGTTTTTTCTTGCTTTGCTTTAAGTGCCCGCCCCTTTTAAAATGAAAGCTTTTCCGTGTTTGCCATTTTGAAACAAAATTAATCTGTGCTCCTTTCTTCGTAGACACAAACACCAACACGAAGAAGCACACTCTGCTCCTCCTCCTCCTTACCCCTTCCCTATCTTTCTACCCCCTCTCTCTCTCTACCCCCTCTCCCTACCCCCTTTCTCTACCTCCTCTCTCTCTCTACCCCCCCTCCCCTCTCCCTACTCTCTCCATGTTCCCCCTGCTTTCTATGAAAAAAAATTTCTAAACTACAACAAGTGCTGCATCTGCACCCAGCACTCCTCGCAGTCCTACGGGCTCCGACGGGCAGCTCACGCGGAGCTCTCCGTCTTGTGCCACGGAGCACGCGGCCCTCCTCCAGCGCTCACTGCCCCATGAAGGCCGGCACGGCGTGGGTCATCCGCGCATGCCGGAACGACAGCCCAATCACCCTGGCGCCGACCAGAGCATGGAAGATGCTCAGGCTGCTGGCCACGACCACGTTCCTCGCCCTGTGCATGGCGAGCTTGGCGTAGCCGACGAGCACGTTGACCGGCCCCTGAAGATGTTGGGATCCGTCGCCCTTCGGGTGTTCAATGATGAGGACCGTCGGGGAGAAGTGGAGGCTGAACCTTAGGAGGATGTTTCTCAGGACCTTGAACACAGCGAGTCCAGGCTCTTGCACTCCACGTATTGGTGCGCCACCGTCTCCACTTTACCGCAGAACCGGCACTCCGGGGACATGTCGGTGAAGCGTGCCAGGGAGGCGTTGGTGGTGACGGTGCCGTGGGCGATGCTCCAGCTGAGGTCGCCGATGCGGTTGTACGTCGGGCTGGAGTGGAGTTGCCTCCAGAGAGGCCTCTCCGTAGAGGCGCAGGGCAGGGCTCTCCTCCAGGCGTGGCCCTTGTGCCTCCTCAGTGTGTCCTGTTGGTGACACCGGACCACGTAGGAGTAGAGCACCTTCCTCTTGACGTTTGCGAAGGCCACCTCCGGTAGGTCTCCCAGCCGGCACAGGTTGTGATCTACCTCCGTTTGTCGGCAGTGGCGACGCAGTGGCACGACGGAGAGCTCCGGTGGAGGGGGACCGAGAGGGGCCTCGTTCTCCGCGCTGCCGCTGAGAAGGCCCCCTTCGCTTCAGCTACGATTCGGCCAGCAGCCTCGTCTTTGCGGCCATCTCGGCCGGTCCCAGCCACTGGCCCCGTGTTCCGGGCTCCACCAGACCTCCCATCCTCTCTCTCTCTCTCTGTCTGTCTCTCCTTTCTCTGTCTCTCCTCTCTCCGTCTCTCCGTGGCTTGACTGCTCGCTTGTTCACGTGTGATCTCTAAGTAACCCTAGCCCCTCCACTCCTTCACGTCCCTCCCCTATAGCCCTTTCGTGATCTCGAAATAACCCTTTATGGCTGGCACTCATTCCTCTATACGTGCAGCACGCCTCTCTCGATCACATCAGTTTACTCTGTCGCCGTTGTTTGAACTACGTCTAGAGCCTTGAGTGTAGAAGCTCTATATTATATATTTTTAATGTGAATGACCATACTTCACCACCGCTAGTTCGTACGGGTTGCGGCGGGGGGGGGGGGGCAGCCACGGTCCGGTTGAGATCTCGCTCGCCACGCGAAGGCTCTAACTGCTGCGCCACCGCTCCACCCGTGGAAATAATTTGAAAGCGCCGCGGTGACGTTGTCCTCGTGCACGGCGGTGTGCGTGAGATGCGTGCACCAGGGGGGAAACAGCCTGGCAAAGATTAAACAAAATTTGGTGATAGCGCTACAATCTATAATATCTAAATCGGCTCAAGCCTTCCATAACTCACGTGACTTATGTGTGCCCCCCCCCCCCCACACACTGAATCCCTCCGCTCTCATCCATAGATCTCTCTCTGTCTAAATCAATTCAAGCTTAGGAGGGATCGGGGACATAGCTCCGAAGCCGTGACCCCGTGCTGTGTATTTCTGCGCGGTCTCTCTCTCTACTGTTGGATGATCGTCACGATTACCGTGCGGGCACCGCGCCTCCTGCTCTCAGTGAGCCGTGCGCCTCCATCCGCCCCTCTGCCTCCAATGCCCTACCCGGCACCTCAACCACCCCATAGCCACCCCATAGCCACTTCAATCACCCCATAGCCACCCCATAGCGACCTCAACCACACCATAGCCACCCCATAGCCACTTCAATCACCCCATGACCACCCCATAGCCATTTAACCTGGTTCTGCTCTACCAGGTCTGCACTACCAACCTGGTACTGCTAGTCCCGCTCTACCAGGTCTCGGAGCGGGCAGTGGTCCCTGGCTGATCGCGCCTCGTTGCCCGCTGTCACGATCAGTCGCGGCGAGCGGGGTGATGTAACGTGTAGGGGGTGGGGGTAGGGGAGTGGGGGGGATGGGGTAGGAGGGAGGTGCACACCCGCAACAACAACAACAACCGCCGCCACCGGTCGCCGCTACGTGGCCGTGACGTCATCGCGGCGGCGCTTGTGCCATGCTAGTTGCCCTTTGAGGCTACCACGTGCAGTGTCTGAGGCCCGCAGGCAGTAGGTCACGGAAGAGACCCAGCATGTGCCATGGGTTGACTGACCGAGATGACTGGCAGATGTATCAGCTGTGCGCCCCACTCTGCCAACTTGCTGCGTTTTAGCCGCTCGACGTACCACTGCACGTTGTTGTGAGCGTCGCTCCTCCGCCCTCCCTTGTTGCTGGAGGGCGACTGCCTCCAACTGCCCAGCAGCGTCCTGCACGAACCTCCTCCACAGAGGTCCGATCTTGAGACTCCTGGTGCCAGTCCACTCAGCTCCATCTCTTCTCTAGCCCGTGCCGCGCCCCTTTCGCCCCCTCTCTATCCGGCCAAACAGAAGCTGCTTGGGCATGCGCCTGGCTCGTCGCGCAGTGGGCTAACCACTGGGCCACCGCTCCTCTCTCGCACACAGTGCCTCCGTACCTATGCGCACACACAACGCTGCTATGCGGAGGTGGTAGTGATGATCATGATGATGGTGGTGATGATGGTGGCGGTGGGAGTGATCATGATGGCAGTGACGATAGTTGATGGTGGTGGTAGAGATGATGATGGTGATGATGGTGGCGGTGGGAGTGATATTGATGCCAGTGACGATCGTTTATGGTGGTGGTAGTGATGATGATGGTGATGATGGTGGCGGTGGGCGTGATAATGATGGCACTGACGATAGTTGATGGTGGTGGTAGTGATGATCATGATGATTGT
This sequence comes from Petromyzon marinus, assembly GCF_048934315.1. Classification (NCBI taxonomy): domain Eukaryota; kingdom Metazoa; phylum Chordata; class Hyperoartia; order Petromyzontiformes; family Petromyzontidae; genus Petromyzon; species Petromyzon marinus. Next base: position 1,995,915 of record NC_133709.1, on the reverse strand, counting down.
GGTGATGATGGTGGCGGTGGGAGTGATCATGATGGCAGTGACGATAGTTGATGGTGGTGGTAGTGATGATGATGATGGTGGTGATGATGGTGGCGGTGGGAGTGATATTGATGCCAGTGACGATAGTTGATGGTGGTAGTAGTGATGATGTTTGTGGTGATAATCATAATGTAGGTGATAATGATGATAAGTGGTGGTGATGATGATGATGATGAGGGATGAGTGGTGATGCTGAATCGCGCCCCTGTTTAATCTCCAGCACAGGGTCCTGTCTCTCTCTCTCTCTCTGCCTGCTCGACCAGACTCGTCTTGAGCTTACGAATATTGATTAGGGCCATGAATATTAATCAGGGTCATGAATATTAATCAGCCTTCGCTGCAGCTTGTTTGCGCTGCGAAGCGCAACCTAAAACCCATCCCGGGGGAAGGGGTGTGGGTGAGGGGTGGGAGGGGTGGGGGGGGATCGCCCCCCACCCTCAACCTCATCCTCACATCTCTGACTTCCACGAGAGACGAACGCTTAAATAATCAGCAGCAATAACAACAACAATAACAACTTCGTCGTCTGAGCCAAAACAAATGATCTCCCATGGTTCCCTCTCTATTAGCCGGCATCACTACCTCGTTTCGTCTCAATACACTCATGAATTGTCCGATAGCATCTTAATATATATAGAGGACAGCAGAGCTTAGGCAATTGTTTGGCACCTGCCCACCCACAGCCTGGCCGCTGCTGCCTTTCCCACTCGTCTGTGGTTCCTGATGACGCCTCTCTAAAAGTCGTCCTCTCTCTCTCTCTGTGTTTGTGGCGATAATCATAATGTAGGTGAGAGAGCGAGAGAGGTAAAGTACGGGTACTCACCAGTAGCGTCGCGAGCGTGGGGGCTGTGGGTGCCTTGCTCCCACAACCCCCCCCCCCCCCCTCGCTGGCCAAAGCTACGAGTTGGGGCCCTCGTGACAACCACCATGATATGTTTTCAATAACAGACTAAAAGAGCATTTAGCGGAGACTGAGCACCCCTACAGCGTTAAATGTTCGATACCGTGAGCGGAACGAGGATGCAATTATGGCATAAGGAGCCGCGCTATAGAATAGCCTCTAGGTGCGACTGTGCGAGACAAATTAATTGCCGTAGCCCCTGAGCTGATAACGTCGTTTCTACGCCGCTGATAACGTCTTTACTACGCCACTGATAACGTCTTCACTACGCCACTGATAACGTCTTTACTACGCCACTGATAACGTCTTCACTACGACACTGATAACGTCTTTACTACGCCACTGATGACGTCTTTACTACGCCACTGATAACGTCTTTACTACGCCACTGATAACGTCTTTACTACGCCACTGATAACGTCTTTACTACGCCACTGATAACGTCTTTACTACGCCACTGATAACGTCTTTACTACGTCACTGATAACGTCTTTACTACGCCACTGATAACGTCTTTACTACGCCACTGATAACGTCTTTACTACGCCACTGATAACGTCTTTACTACGCCACTGATAACGTCTTTACTACGTCACTGATAACGTCTTTACTACGCCACTGATAACGCCTTTACTATGCCACTGATAACGTCTTTACTACGCCACTGATAACGTCTTTACTACGCCACTGATAACGTCTTTACTACGCCACTGATGACGTCTTTACTACGCCACTGATAACGTCTTTACTACGCCACTGATAACGTCTTTACTACGCCACTGATAACGTCTTTACTACGCCACTGATAACGTCTTTACTACGCCACTGATAACGTCTTTACTACGCCACTGATAACGTCTTTACTACGCCACTGATAACGTCTTTACTACGCCACTGATAACGTCTTTACTACGCCACTGATAACGTCTTTACTACGCCACTGATAACGTCTTTACTACGCCACTGATAACGTCTTTACTACGTCACTGATAACGTCTTTACTACGCCACTGGTGACGTCTTTACTACGCCACTGATAACGTCTTTACTACGCCACTGATAACGTCTTTACTACGCCACTGGTGACGTCTTTACTACGCCACTGATAACGTCTTTACTACGCCACTGATAACGTCTTCACTACGCCACTGATAACGTCTTTACTACGCCACTGATAACGTCTTTACTACGCCACTGATAACGTCTTTACTACGCCACTGATAACGTCTTTACTACGCCACTGATAACGTCTTTACTACGTCACTGATAACGTCTTTACTACGCCACTGATAGCGTCTTTACTACGCCACTGATAACGTCTTTACTACGTCACTGATAACGTCTTTACTACGTCACTGATAACGTCTTTACTACGCCACTGATAACGTCTTTACTACGCCACTGATGACGTCTTTACTACGCCACTGATGACGTCTTTACTACGCCACTAATAACGTCTTTACTACGCCACTGATAACGTCTTTACTACGCCACTGATAACGTCTTTACTACGCCACTGATGACGTCTTTACTACGCCACTGATGATGTCTTTACTACGCCACTGATAACGTCTTTACTACGCCACTGATGACGTCTTTACTACGCCACTGATAACGTCTTTACTACGCCACTGATAACGTCTTTACTACGCCACTGATAACGTCTTTACTACGCCACTGATAACGTATTTACTACGCCACTGATAACGTCTTTACTACGTCACTGATAACGTCTTTACTACGCCACTGATAACGTCTTTAGTACGCCACTGATAACGTCTTTACTACGCCACTGATGACGTCTTTACTACGCCACTGATGACGTTTTTACTACGCCACTGATAACGTCTTTACTACGCCACTGATAACGTCTTTACTACGCCACTGATAACGTCTTTACTACGCCACTGATGACGTCTTTACTACGCCACTGATGACGTCTTTACTACGCCACTGATAACGTCTTTACTACGCCACTGATAACGTCTTTACTACGCCACTGATAACGTCTTTACTACGCCACTGATAACGTCTTTACTACGCCACTGATAACGTCTTTACTACGCCACTGAAAACGTCTTTACTACGCCGCTGATAACGTCTTTACTACGCCACTGATAACGTCTTTACTACGCCACTGATAACGTCTTTACTACGCCACTGATAACGTCTTTAGTACGCCACTGATAACGTCTTTACTACGCCACTGATAACGTCTTTACTACGCCACTGATAACGTCGTTTCTACGCCGCTGATAACGTCTTTACTACGCCACTGATAACGTCTTTACTACGCCACTGATAACGTCTTTACTACGCCACTGATAACGTCTTTACTACGCCGCTGATACACCCACCTCGTCCAAGAGGGCCTGAGTAGCGTTGAATAGTCGATCAATCACCCCCTTCGAATAGAGGACCATCCTCCGCTCGAACTCCTCGGAGAGGAGGAGGCCCTCCCCGCCAGCCACGTGGTGAGCAGGTACTTGCGGGGGCTGCGCCTTTGACTGCTTAGCCCAACTCGGGGAGACCTGCCTTTGCTCGCGACGTGGCCTCGTCTCCCAACCACCGCAGTCTCCTTCCCCTCGGTGACTCGGCCCAGTGGGGGTTGTTCTCACTCACGGCCGTGGTCTCTCGTTTCGTAACCGGTTTCCGGCCTCTGCAAGGAGCAGGGCACTCGATATTCCCAGAATCCTTCTCAACCGAAGCATTCGCGCTCAACTCAGATCTCTCTCCATCTCTCTCACCGAATCCATCGAGCACCCCTGCAGTCCAGCATTCCTGTACTTTATTAGCAGAAGCGGAGCCACCGTCGACTCACAATAACTTTGGCTCGGTGCGTCGTAATGTCGAGAATGTTCGTAACTATGAACGTGTCTTTTTTATATATATCGCGGACTTGTGAGCCGAGCCCATCACGAATGCACCACCGCGCTGATCACTCACCGGAGCCACCGCCAGCTGTTCACACAACAACAACACCACGGGGTTGAAGTATGTTGCAAAATCTCGGCTCGGACTCGAGAATGGATTCCGAACATCTACCCTGTAACCTGTTCCTGTCTTTCCAGTGTTCGGTCAGCCAAAGGTCACGCTTTTCTATAGACCAACCCAACTACTGTCACCCCCTGATATCAGAGCTCATGAATATTCACATTCGTCCACCTGCTCCAATTATTTTTCCCGTGACCACGATTCTCCATATTCCTATTCGCATTCTCTCAACAGTCGCCGTGTTCGCTTTCGTCTGTGTTGATTCTCAGTCCCAGCCTCCGTCCCATCTCCGTCACCTTGAGTAAAATTTTGGCGCCACGGTGGCTAGGAGATGTTAACTACCTCGCCTGGCATGCAGGAGGTCGTAGGTTCAATCCAGATCCTGACGCCTGCTGTATATTTAGAGTTTGCGTGTATCTCTCTCTCCCCGTGGTCGCGTGGATTTTCCCTCCAGATGCGTTCAGAGTATTTGGCTACTATAAATTTTCACATGACTATAAGCCACTTTGTTGAGCTGTCATTGGCTGGTAAAATAAAATATTTAGTTTATAGCTTCGTTTATTCTTCCTTGCAAGTCGTGCCACGTCTCCGCCACCACGTGTTATGCAATCTGCAAATCAAAAACATTGCTCACTCACCGTCTTCCACGTAGAAACCATGAGACATCTATAACACGACTCGACTCACGGATTCACCGCTACACAGGAGGCAGTATCACGGCTGCGATGCACCACTCCGCAATTCCTAACGCAATGATCTGGCCCAACCACCTCAATGTGAAATTAAAGCTGTTGCTCGACATCGACAATATCAGCCGTACACAGAAGAAGCTCGATCTTTAGATTCACACTCACACAGAGACCTAGAGACTCACACTGAGACCCATACACTCAAAGAGACCCATACATCTACATAGACACATATATTCATAACTTTGACCCGTAAACCCAGGCCGAGACTCATAAACCCACAGAGACCTATAGACACACACATATATCTATAAATTCACATTGAGACGGCCACAGAGATCTCTATGGAGGAGGCATCATCACAGCAGCAATTTACCACTCCGCTGCTGCTCCTGACGCAATCATCAGGGCTCAAACACCCCAATGTAAAATCACACACAAATTATAGACTGATCATTTCTTCGTCAGTGGGCAAACGTGCAAAATCAGCAGGGGATCAAATACTTTTTTTTCCCTCACTGTAGCTCTTGCTCTGATATCAACGACATCAGCAGCACAAAGAAGACGATCGCTGTACTTTATTATTATTTTCTTTTCGTTGTTCTGGCGACCCAGGGCCACTCTTGCAAGCGACACTAATGCCCGCTCTCGAGTTCCCGGCCTGGTCGAACGAAATATTGTATACTTGAGGCAGGACACCGTGTGAGTTTAACAACGCCTGTTGTTGCATCTCGAGCGCCAAGAATAAACCTAAGTCCAAGGACTCTGTGGATGAGTCGCTCTGTACGTGACACTCCGATCGTACCGTGTCCACTCATCGCAGCGTTTATAGATCGTGCACAGATGTTCTCGGTCAATACTGGGATTCCGCGCATCTTCAGACACTGCCCCGCAATACGTTGGTTTTGTTCTTTGCCAACAACTATCAAAGGGCTTGCTGAAAGTCCCAATAGTTGTCACCATGGGGTCGATTTCGCACGGTATATGTCTGATATTTGTGGCTTATCGCGAACAACGGAGAGAGAAAAAGACGAGCACGCTCCCAGGCTAATGCATCTTCAACATAAGCCCTCTTTCATTATTTGATTTAGTCTGTGACACACGGAAAAACAAGTATGTGTGAACAGCATTGTTGCTCGCTACACCTAAGAAGCGAACTCTGCCGTAGTTCCCACGCGGCCACTCCTTGGCGCGTTCGGTCGCCACATGGCACCAGGGCCAGGTTATAACCCGCGGGCAAGTCAGGCCTCAGGTCCTACTTTCAGGCTACCAAATCCCACGTCGAACAGCTGAGCGAGAACCATCAAAAGATGTTTGTTTTTTATTTGAGTGCAGCGAGTGATTTATGTTTGATGACTTTGCCTTGAGCGGAATGCATTTGTAAAATTGACATTGGTAAATATATTAATGTTTGATAACTTTTTTTAAATTTGTAAAACCTACCTAGGCCCTTTCTTCCTTGTCGCCTTAAAGTCTCTCATCACCTTAATCCGGCACTGCCTGGCACCACCACCTCACATTAATCGCCCCTTACACGTGCAGCAGGGCCTAAGTACAGACTTATGCTCTTAAGATCTGTATTCTTTGGTTCTTCCGGTAAAATCACGTAGATAGGAAAATAAAAAATAATAAAGTGAATACAAATAATAAAAAATAAAATGTCAATAAAAACCACGACGTTTCGATCGCAACACAAGAGTTCGTCATCAGGACGACCGCTTGTGTTGCGATGGAAACGTAGGGTGGTTTTTTTTTTAAATTGTTCACGTTATTATTATTCTATCAACGTGACTTTAGCGAAAGAACCAAAGAATGTGAATTCCTGCAGTCACGAAAGTTGTAACTCTTAAGATCTCTGCCAAGCATCGCGGGCTATGATTTGATTGAATCGTAGGTGCTGAAGCACTGGCCCAAAGGCTGAGCACGTCAAAGTAGCGAGCAACGCACGCACACACACACGCTGTAACGCCAACACACACGACCAACGTCTACAATAGGTGTATGAGTGTAACACGCGCCTTGAATTGAGCAAGGTCATTGCTGTACGTGTTTATACGTATGCATGTTGAACTTATTTCGCGCCGTATGTAGCCAACCGTGCTTATCGGAGGTGTGGGGGACAATGCCAATACGTTTGGGAGAGAGGAAGATGATGGTAATGATGGGAAATGGAATTCTAAATTAAAGCAGTGCGAGGGAAGAGGCAGGAATGGAAGTGGCAAGTGACAGAGTGAGTGGGTGAGTGACGGGATGAGTGAGTGACATGACGAGTGGCTGGATGAGTGAGTGGGTGATTGTGTGCGCGTGCTCTTGTGACCTGCAGTGTGGATGAAACGACACGGCCAGTATCTGGTAGACTGAGCCCTCAACATGGGTAGGAAGAATTGGTGAAATTCACGGGAAACAGTAGCCACGGTAGTAGCGCTAAGACGAGTGACAAGGAGGCGAACACACAATATCATAGCTCCCTTATATACTCGGAGTTACAGGTCTAACCCTAAATCGGACTCGCTTAATGTATACAGCACGACTTAGAGCATTCTTGATTTCAACACAAGTCCGGTTTGAGATAAAGCCTGATTACAACTCTTGTTAACTCAAAGTTACGGAAACTCTTCATATCGCGGCACGTCTAGGATGTCCCAAGTCGATCTGCACACCCTTGGTTTGCATGCATCCACGCCCTCATGAAGCAGCCATATTTTCTTAGTTTTTTTCCGGTAAAGTCACGTTGAAGGGAAACAACAAAATAATAAAATATATATATATAAAACAATAAAAAAATTCTCACGACGTTTCGACCATAACTCAAACGGTCGTCTTCAGGTGTGTTATGGTCGAAACGTCGTGAGAATTTTTTTATTGTTTTATATATATTTTATTATTTTGTTGTTTCCCTTCAACGTGACTTTACCGAAAAAAACTAAGAATATGAATTACTGCAGTCACGAAAGCTTTAAAACAAAATTCAGCCCTATTTTGTTAAACTAGTTTGATTTTACCAGGTAAGGCCCACTGAGCTATATATATGTTTCATTTCATAAGCGGCCTGGCTATCACAAATGATAACTCAACGAAGTGGCTTATCAGGTGGACATTTATTGCAGCCAAATACTCTAAAACGTGTCTTTTTTTTTTCCCCCCCCCTTCTAAATGCTGAGTGAAAAACCAGAAGACCCGGAGAAAAATCCTACGCGACCCACACGCAAACTCCAAATATAGAGCAGGCGTCGGGGTCAGGGGTGGAACCCACGACCTCCTGGATCCCAGGCGAGGTAGTTAACACCGTGTCTCGTCAGTCGCGTTGCAAGGAGACAGCTTCCACCCGAACTGATCCTCACCCACAGAGCTCTCATCAAATCCAGATAACCCCCCCCCCCCCTTTCTCCAAAAATATCCACCACTCGCCCTTCCCCTCCATCATGCCACGTTGTTGGCAGCTCGTCTCAGACCGTCTAACCTTCCACGTCGTCTAAATTGTAGAGTTCGCTGCTATGCTGCTCAGCCCGTCGGGATCATTTACCGCAATCGCTTTCTGTTATCTCGCCCGTATCCGTCTCCCGACTTATTCCGCAGATATTCAGCTCAAATGTTCCACTCGCTTTGTTGATTTTACGCTGTCACCTTTGGCATGGAATCTTTTTGCCGCGTGTTCGAATTCCTCCTTGTTTTGCACTAAAACCCACAACCACCACCACCACCACCAACCCAGCAACAACCACAACATCAACACCACCAAGAAACTACACAACAACCACAACAACAACACCAAAAACCACCACCCAACCAATAACAACAAACAAACCCACCACTACCTTCTGCCTACAACAATGTACCAACAACAATAACAACCAAAATCCACCAACACCAACATCAGAAAACCAGCACGACCACCACCAACAACAACCAACACGTGCCCAGTATTCTTCACATCTCTCTCTCTCCACTCGTCGTTTTAGTATTATTGATTTACTTATTTCCTCAACAACAAACACAACAGCAACATAAACAACACTCACACAACATCATCAGCTGCAACAACAACAACCACAACAGCGGCAAGCATCATGAGCAGCAACAGCCACAACTGTATAATCACGAGCGAAGCAAACATCAGCAACACGATAGCAACAACGTTACAAGCAGCAGCAGCAGCGTATTCACAAATGACAAGTCTCATGAATACATTAATACGCAATAGCCTAGCCAATGCCCTACACCATTAAATACAAACACGACCACAAGTTTATCCCCCCCCAACACCCCACGCCCCCCCCCCAGACCCCCACGACACCCCCCCCCCCTCCACGTATAACCTCCATACATTATTTGTTGCTGCTGCGTTGGCAGTGGTGCACAAGTAAAGTGAATAAGAAGACCAACACAAAACAACACCAAGCATTCGTCAGTAACACTGCGTGACCTTCATCAAGATACATATAATATAGGTGACGTTTCAGGCAATGCCCCCTTCATCGTTGCACGCGTGCTTGATGTGTTGTCAATATGAATAAGTGCCATTGTGGCAAGTTAGTCAGGAGGCGCCGTGGTGGCGAGATGTTAACTCCCTCGCCTGGTGTGCAGGAGGCTCGTGAGCTCGATCCCGACCCCTGACGCCTGCTGCTGCTGTATATTTTGAGCTTGCGGTGTCTCTCTCCCCGTGGATTTTTTTCACTGGGTTCCTTCGGGTTTCCCCTCCGCATTTCGAGTAAACATCACGCGTTTAGAGTATTTGTCTGCAGCTATAAATCTCCACGATCCATTGTGGCCAGGTCGCTTCTGAAAAAAAAACTATAGAGCTCAGTGGGCCTTACCTGGTAAAATATATATTTTTTTTTAAATAGTTGTGTGCTGTTATCATGCAGTTATCCAGACCGCCGCAAAGCACGAGAGGGTGTATTGGTCGACGCTCGGTGCTGTACTCATTCAAGGGTGAGGTTGATGCAGGGTGGGGGAGGCACAGAAGCGGTTCAGATATCAACTCGCCATTGATTGTTCGCCGTGACCCCGGGAATTCGGAATGCGTTGCTGTGGTTTAGTGCTGACCACTGCACCACCGCTCCCCATAACCAAACGCGAGAATACGAACAAAATGGCAAATACAACGGTACCGACACAAATACAGTTACACAAAACGATGACATTAACACGGTTCCACACACACACACGCAATCACACAAAACAGTTAAACACATTCACACGTGCACAAAACACAAACGTGACTACACACACACACAGATAAAATCTGCACAACTACAATCGGATGAACGCACACAAATAAACAGGGACAATTACACAAACACAATCACGTGAAACACAGCGAGGGGGCATTTGCCGACTCCGCTGATCGCGTGCGCGATTCGCCAGCATTATGATGCAAGCTTGCAATGCGCGTGAATGTTGTTGTTGTTGTTCATGTTGTTATTCATTTAGCTACATTATAATTGTGTTTACATTTGACACTTCTCCATGCCATGTCGGGAGGTGAGGGGTGGGGGGGGGGAGAGTTGCATGGACCATACTTCACCACGTTGGTCAATACGGGTTGCTGAGGTGGTGAGAAGATTGTATGGTTTTTTTTTTAGCCAGGGCCAATTTGAGATATGACTCGCCACTGATGTTAGCCGTGGTCGTGAGTAGAACTCGGGCTTCCGGGGTTCTGAGTGCGGCTCACCGACCCCCCTCTCGTACTCTCCGCAGCCTCGCTGGTAAACGGCGCTGTCCTCCGACAACGCCGCGTGTTTTCACAACGCGAATTTGTATACAACGCGAATTTGTATACAACGCGATGAATGTAATTGGGGAAGACGTTTTTTTTCCCCTCACTGCATACGGTCGCGTGCTCGCTACGGGGCACCACCTAACGGCCCCGATCATTGCGCTCCCTTAATTGGCTGTGACACCACCCAGTGACGGGCCTCTCCCATAGTCGCACAATCCGCGAGGCCGCCCACGTGACGATTACTCGACCGATGATGGCCCCGGGCACGAACGATCCCGACAAGAGACACGAATAGGAAACACAAAACCGAGTCCCGCATCACCCCCCCCCACCCCCCGCCCGCTTCCCCCGCTCAGAAAAACGAACGCATTCTCGAGCGATAATCGTCGACACGCTGTGTCCCGATCAACCGAGTGTCGCGCTAACTCAGGTGAGTGCCCCATTAGTCGCGGTCCAATTAATGTTTGCACGGCAGGACGCCTCTGCTTTAGCACGCGCGCGCTGCACACACGCGCTCGCTGCACACACGCGCGCGCTGCACACACGCGCACGCTGCACACACGCGTTCGCTACACACACGCGCGCGCTGCACACACGCGCGCGCTGCACACACGCGCGCGCTGCACACACGCGCGCGCTGCACACACGCGCGCGCTGCACACACGCGCTCGCTGCACACACGCGCACGCTGCACACACGCGCACGCTGCACACACGCGCACGCTGCACACAACACGCACGCTGCACACACGCGTTCGCTACACCACGCGCACGCTACACTCACGCGCACGCTGCACACACGCGCACGCTGCACACACGCGCACGCTGCACACACGCTGCACACACGCGCACGCTGCACACACGCGCTCGCTAACACACGCGCACGCTACACACACGCACGCTGCACTCGATCGCTGCACCACGCGCGCCACGCGAAGACAAAGACAGAGATCTCCCCGTTTAGCCTTCAGCGGGTTGTTGGGGCAAGTGCTGTTAGTGAGCAGAAGCACCAACGAAGGCCGGCACGGCACACGAGGAGGTGGGAGGCCATTATAAACAAGGTACAATTATAAAGCGAGCAGAACTCAGGACGAAAACTGTCGTTACGTAACGAAAATCGAAATTACTGCTTCAAAGCGACGAAATTAATATTGTATATGAAATGCTATTAACTAAAATTGGTTGGAACACATTACCTTTAAACATCGTTTCATAGTACCATCGAGTACAAGGAACATCAACTAATGGAATTATGGCGATGATTGAACGAGAAAGTAACAGACGAGAAGATCCGTCCGATGCGAGGTTGATCCCATGAACACGAACCGACGATCACGACACCAACGCCACCAATGGACACTCTCACCACGATCAGCAGTGTCGCCTTGATCGCAACGCCACCAAACATCTCTCACAATCACCGCTACCTTGCTCGCAACGTCACAATCACGTTACCGAACGTCAGCGTAACCTTCTATCGCCACCGGTTTAACGTTGGCACAATCAGCGAGGAGACCCCCCCCCCTTCCCCCCCCTCTCCTCTTCCTCCACTAAGTAGCGCCGCTAATTGCGCCACTGATTAAGGCCGTGTGTGAGACGCCGCTAATTGCAGACGATCGTCCGCTAATTGACATCGCGCGCAGCGCCGCTCACGCAATCAGAACTAATCGCGAGGCAATTAGATTCATTGCGCGTCTCGATTTGCACAACCTCGCTCCTTTGTATTGTTTCATTCCCAGGCTCGTTCAATTTACGTAAACATTTGCATACGACCTTCGTGAATTGAAAGGCACGCACACGCACGAGTAATAATGTGCGATCCTTTGCCAATCTACTGCTGAATGAACGCCTCCACGCGCCGTGTCGGGACGCGTTGGTTGCTTTGGCCTGAACGGGAGCTCGCCAACGTAGCCTGCATCTGGGTCTGGCCGAGGTAATGTGGAGTGGGCCAGATCCTTGTATACGGAAGCATGTTTGGTGGCGGTTGCCGGGCTACGCTGCAAACTCAGCTACGTGGATCGGATTCCACGGCTAACATCAGCGGCGAGTGATATCCTAACCCGCCATAGGTCGACGTACGGGGTGCGTTGTGTAAACATCGGCACTGGGGGGGGAGACAAAGGCGGACGCGCGCGACGATTCTAACCGCCCCACCCCCGCCGTGCCGGCCTTGTCAGGTGCTCGCTAAACAGCACTTGCCCCAACGATTTGTTAAGGCTATGCGGGGGATCTTTTTTTCTAGTATCTCTGTTCTCTAATTGTGTCCCTGTATATGCTGCGGCTTACGCGATTTCGCCAACGCAGCACGCGGCCCGAGCAGTAACGAGCTCATGATGTGACCCACGCGGGCCACGGGCGGAATTTGTAATGAACCGACGCGGCCTGCTCGCCCCCAGCCTCCGTCTCACACTCCAACCAATCACCCCACATCACCACCCCACATCAACAGCGCACACCACACACCGCACGCGTCACGGTTCGCTCCATACGAGTGCGAAATTCGTTCAAAATACATTCATTCACATCGCACGCGACTGCGTTTCGTACCACGCGCGAAACACTCTCACCTCACCCTACCCGCAATACTGACAACTCGCACCAGGCGCTCTGCACCACTCACACAGCGAACGCCCCCGTCCAGACGCAAAGGTACGCACACAGACAAAGATCCCCCGTATGGCCTTACTATACTCTAGGAGCAAGTGCTACTAGCGAGCACCCAAGGGGGAGGGGGGTAGCCAGCACCACGCCCGGCCGCCTTTGTCTCCCCAGTTGCGAAATTTTACACGCCGCACCAGGTACTCTTTTGAGGCTGAGTGGACCTAGGGGAGGCCCAATACCGGTTCAGATAATCGTCGCTGGTGTTGACCGTGAGCGGGAATCGAACCCGGATGGCAGGGTTCGTCGCTCCGTGTGCTAACCGCTACACCACCGCATTGACAAAAAAGAAACCACGATTCCCCATGTAGCCTGCATAGGCTGCTGGGGCAAGAGCAAGTACGGCTTGCGACCATCCATGATAGTGGGCACGGTACATGGACAGGTGGTGGGGCTCACACCACGCCCGGCCACCTTTGTATCTCCATTCAATGCTGAGCTGACCTAGGGGAGGCCCAGGACCAGTTCGGCTATTTTTCTAATTTTTCCAAAATCTGAAATTTGCGTATCTGAAACCCATCTCTAGGGCCCGACAACTGTCGTGTAGAGTTCCAGGTTCAGCAGCAGAGACTCCGACTTATTCACTATCAGATCATCGGATTACGTTAGATGGTTGACCAGTAGGGAGCCATCCCTTGACAACACCCGTTTAAATTTCGATTTAAAGCTTTCGTGACTGCAGGGATTCATATTATTGGCTCTTTCGGTAAAGTCACGTAGAAGGGATACACCCATTTAAACTCTACCCGATTGGAGATTCCACTTGAAGAGCTATGGAAGGCTTCTAAAATTTGCAGGCTCGTTTTGTTTTACTTTTCCGAATAGTACAGAGACCAGAGAACATTCTGGTCGCAAACCCAACGGGAGGGAATCTCATTCTCAACCACGCAGATTTACCCCGCGCCTGCCCAGGAACACGACGGACATTAATGATCGTGAGCAGAGGGGTTGGTGACCTCCAACATTTCGAAGTACAACCCCCAAAACCTTTCCCCTTGATTGTATCATAGACATTGACCAGGTGAATAAGTGTCGAGATGCAGACCCTGCATCTCTACAGACCGGGAGCAATGTGGAGGGCTTCACTATTCTGGCAAATTTCCCGATGATGCTGGATGTAATTATCAGCGAAACGTCGTACTCAAAAATGTAAATGATGTTGATTCACTCTTCAACACACCGGTGGGCTAAAGTAGTGAACTATTTGTCTTTTGTAAACGTGACACATTTATTACTGTTTGGCCGTGTCGGGTGGTGGAGGGTTACGACACATTCATAAATAACGCGATCTAACCCAAAAACCTTTGTTATGAATGCAGGCCCTGTTGCAATTCCTGACACCTAATGCTGTAGCAGAAGGACAGGGTGTATGGTTCGGGTCAGTGGCGTAGTAACGACATTATCAGCTCAGTGCAATCGGTCAGGTGGCGCTGCAAATACTGCTCTAATCAAATGCAAACCTGTCAACCCGTACGGTTTACCCGGTATTCTTGTCCAGGGAAATTGAGTTTCCAGGTTCATACGGCGTGCAGCCGTTTCAATAAGGGGCAAAATAAAATGTGTCTATTCGTTTGCGTTTCTCCCTTGTGATGGGACTTTGTAGGATGAACGTTGGTATTCATAAGGGGCACGGGGTGACCAATAAGGTGTGAATTGGTCTATAATAAGGTAGGGCACTGATAAGGGATTGACGAGTATGCTAATTTAAAATGAAACGTGGAACGTTATGTAAAAATTTTCATACGAATACATTTAGACCGCGTTTTAAATAAGTTTCATGTTCTTTTACACTGCTGTTGAAAACAAATCTCACGATGGTTGTCAAAGGAGACCCAAATCGCAGCTTTGGCCACGGTGGGGGGGGGGGCAAGGCACCCCCCTGCCCCCCACGCTCGTTCCGCTACCGGTCCGAGAGTAAATGGCGTGGGCTCACAAATCGCCATCCCGTCGCTACATTTTTCTGCGGACATTCTCGCTGAGCAAACGGCACGCACCCATGACGCTGTGTGTGCATCCATCGGTGATGGCAAAGTGTGCCGGTGATTGTAAGCTCCTGAGCTGCACAGACATCTAGCAATCTCTGTGTTCGGCTGATCTGGCCCGTGCCTTTCAATCACCCCCACTTGAATCATGACCCACTCTGGCATTAAAGTCAAGTCATCAGATTACTCTGTCCCGAGGGCCCACTTTAGCAAACACCTCGCAGAGGAGGTCATAGAAGGCATCTGGCTCATCAGCCTTGACTCCATCCCTCCACGGATGTCCGTCATTGGCAACCACCACCGCCACTAATCCTCGCCTCCTGTTGATGGAGAGGTGATCCCCAGGCCATCCACGCACACCTCACCGCCACGCTCCCACGCCCCTTTCATTGTTTTCATTCAGAAGAAGAGCCGCTCCCTGTTCTTTGAGGTTCTTCGGCCCCGAGTCGACGACTGGCCGTTCCTCGTGGTGACAGCAACCGGAGCCAGTCCACAATGGCGGTGCCGGTCCAACTCCCGACAGAGGAGTGGCATCCTCTTTGCCCCGCGAGCGACCAACCCGTAGCAATTGCCCGCATGTTGCAGCAACTGCAGGTCGTGCGTGGAGGCTGTCGGTCCCTGTGGGTCGCAGACAAGGAACGTCCTTGACGCACGTCCCCCTCGGAGCCTCCAGCGCAAATAAAAAAAAAAATTGGAATCTAAGAAGCAATCACCGCCGCCCCCCCACCTCCCGTGAACACTTAAGCAGGACCCTCCTGGCAAAAGAGTCGTGAGACTCAGTGCTTCGTGACGCAATGCGCTCACCCACTGCGCCACCGCTCCCCTGTGCGCGCAAGAGGACGAAAGACGCACGCGGAGTGCTGGCCACATCGCCGCACCAGCAGAGCGCTCGAGGATCGAGTCGACCGAGAGGAGGCCTCCGGCGGAATCTGATATCACTCGCCAGGTTCACAGGGCAGAGCAACTTCCACTTGCGTCGTCGCCAAAGACAAAGATCCCCCCCCGTATAGCCTGCACAGACTGTTGGGGCAAGTGCTCTTAGCGAGCACCGATGAATGCGGGCACGGAGAACGAGGGGGTGGCTGGCCAGTACCACGGCCGGCCGTCTTTGTCTCCCTAGTGGAGACCCAGGACCGGTTTAGATAAGCGTCACTGGTGTTGGCTGTGATCGGGGAATCGAACTCGGTTTGCCGGGTTCGTGGCGGAGTGCGCTAACCGCTAATTGCTGCCCGCTGCCGCTCCTCAAGCACACAGGCATGCGGGCACACGCGCACTCGGTCAGCAAATTACAAATCCGGCGTGTGTTTTTTTGTTCGTACAGCGGTGTATTAATAATCCCAGACCTTTGCACGAGAGTTAAAAATTAATCTCTACAATGAACAATGAAAGACGCGGTAACTCCACGCAGTGTGACCGTGTAAGCCATTACAACTCCACGGGTAATCATTCCTCCCCCATTCAACCCACCAAATCACGCACACCACCTCCTCCCTGCCCCCCCCCCCCGGAGATTCAATTATTTTTTATAATCACAATCATATCATTTGCATGTTATCAGCCGTAGCCGTAGTCAAATCCACTGGTGGATGGTTGCCAACCCGCCAGGAATCTCGACCCGATCTCGCTCTTTCCAATCTCTCTCCAGCTTGTCCCCTCCTTTCTTTTTTTACGATCAGAGGAAACAAAAAGATGCTCGGTGTAGTCGGCACTTTGCTTCGTTCATCATTTCGGTTTTTTTTGTTTTATGTTTTAATGCTTTGCTGTATGTAAGCCCCCCTCCCTTGACTCGCTTGACTCCCGGTCATCACCCCCCACCCCTTCCCGTCCCCGTCTTCTTCTACGCACCGCGGTGGCGAGATGTCACCTCCCTCGCCTGGTATGCAGGAGGTCGTGAGTTTCGATCCCGACACCGAATGAGTCGGTATATTTGGAGCTTGCACGTTCTCTCTCTCTCCCTCCCTCTCTCTCTCTCTCCGGCTCATTCTGTGTTCCCTCCACATTTAAAGGGCATTTGGCTGCTTCTGAAAAAGAGCTGAATAGCCCACCGGGCCTTACCTGGTTAAAATAAAGTAAAAAGCAGTTTCTAGCACCACGTCCTGGACCACGAGCAGAGCACCGCTCGACCTCATCTTGCTACGGCGTCTCTGGCCAGCGTCTGTTCTGTCACTCACTTGTTTAATCGTTCCCATTTCCTCCCCAGGGCACGTCCACCGCAGAGATGGAGCCATGGAATGAGCTCACGGTTTTTGTTGTCGTTGTTGTTTGTTGTTGTTTGTTGCCTAAGTTGAAACTTAATATTTAGAAGACAAAATACTTTTCGATTTGAAGCTTTCGTGACTGCAATGATTCATCTTCTTGGTTCTTTCGGTAAAGTCACGTAGAATGAGAATAAAATAATAATAATAATAAAATAACACAATAAAATTATTATATTATTTTATTCTCATTCTACGTGACTTTACCGAAAGAACCAAAGAAGAAGACAAAATACATTTGTTTGAGCCACGAGACGATTCGATTGGTGCATCGTTAGCCTAGCGGAGTCGATGTGAAATTGAATCGAGCTCAACACTCGCGAGCGCAGGGCGACTCACAGGAGTCAGAACGGAACTCCGCTCGCGGCGGCTTCTTGTAAGGCGTGAAGAGCGTTGCCGCATCGCTGACTATTCGCAATAACAGTTTAATGTGAAATTAATTATAATAACATCGTCGTGTAATATTTTTTTGGAGGGGGTGTTTAATTAAGATGTCATTTGTCTTCGTTACGCCTGTCCTTCATTTGACCCCCGTTCGTTAACCCAGCACAGCCCCGAGGCTCGTTAGGATGCTCCTGCATTGGGATGATTGTCCGATGATTCGAGATACGTTTCCTGACGAGGAAAATCAAATACGATAGGCGACGTTTCGGGAAATATCCCACCTTCATAGATATATATATGCTGTGCACTCGACATCGAAATGAGATTGAGGCTCACGTAAATCACGTGACTTCTGTGTGACCACACCCATTCAAAATCACTCCACTTTCATCTATATATATCTAAATCAGATAGAGCCTCCCGTAAATCACGTGGCTTATGCGTGACCACGCCCACTTAATCCTTACCCCACGCCCCTTTTGAAAACAGACGCTGCTCCTCCGCGTAGTAGCATCGAGGCCCTGTTATATTCGCTTTAAGTTTTAGGGCAGTGTTATTTACAAATGTGGAGATTTTTTTCATGATTATAAACAACGCGTGCTGTCTCTTCTAGCACTCACTTGCTGACGCAGTATCACATGAATACAATATAATTGAGCAATTTGTGGTTACAGCGAGGGAGCGAGGGAGGGATGGAGTGAGGGAGGGGAGGGAGCGAGGGATGGATGGATAGAGCGAGGGAGGGGAGGGAGAGAGCGAGCGAGGAAGGGATACCCAAAGGGCGACGGACCCCAACATCTTCAGTGGCTGGTCAACGTGCTCTTCGGCTACGCCAAGCTCGCCATATACAGGACGAGGAAGGTGGCCCTGGAGGGGCAACGTCTTGCCAGCAGCCTGGGCATCCTCCGTGCTCTGGTCAGAGCCAGGGTGTGGCTGGAGTTCCGCCATGCGCGGCTGACCCACGCCGTGCCGGCCTTCAAGGAGCAGTGGGCGCTGGAGAAGGCCGTGTGCTCGGTGGCAGATGACGGTAGAGAGCTCTGTGCGTGCAGATATAAGCGACCCGTCAGAAAAATAATATTTTGTTGGGTCTTTCATTTAAAAGGGGTGGGGGGTTCACATAAAGCAAAGCATAAAAAAAACGAATTGATGAACGGAGCAAAGTGCCGACTACACCGAGCATCTTCTGTTTTCCTCTGATCGTAACAAAGAGAGAGAGGGAGGGGTAAGGAGAGCAGAGCGAGAAATCTTTTGTTAAATCTTTCATTTTAAAATAGGGGGGGGGGGGGTTACATAAAGCAAAGCATTAGAAAAAACGAAACGATGAACGACGCAAAGTGTCGACTACACCGAGAATCTTCTGTTTTCCTCTGATTGAAAAAAAAGGAAGGGAGGAAGCGATGGAGCGAGGGAGGGGAGGGAGGGAGAGGATGGAGGGAGCGAGGGAGGGGAGGGGGGGGATGGAGCGAGGGAGGGGAGGGAGGGGATGGAGGGAGGGCCATTTTGCCCCCACCACAGACTCAACTCCTTGGCAAAAGCGGCGCTCAAATTAAACTAAAACCACAACAACAACAAAATCACAAATTATCCAACCGAGCGGTATAAACAAATGCAATTTCCTGCGCGCGCACAAAGCAAAGATGTTGTTACATCTCGGTCATAACTCATTGAAGAGCGCCGCGCAAATCATTTGCAAGCAATTAAAAGCAAAAACGAGCAGTGCTCGGAGTGGATAAATTGAATTAGCGCTTGCATAGTTCAGGTTATAAACAACAACAATAACAACAGCAGCAGCGGCAGCAGCGAGCGAGGGAGCGAATTGGGTTGCCAGGGCTGGAGGCGATGATGGGTCCACGGGGTCGCTAAAGCGGCGGTGTTTAAATACTCCGCTGCGACGGCGGTTTTCGTCGACGCGCACAGGAAACCCGGGGCTGGATCCGAGGCCGGGCGATGTCACCTTCTTACCAAAGACAAAGATCCCCCGCATAGCCTCACCAGACGTTTGGTGTCTAGTGCTGCTCGGAGCGATGGGTGAGCACGCTGCGGCCTTCCCCGGCACTCGGCACCACCGCCACCGCCGCTGCCTGGAAGGAGCAACGATTACAGGCTGCGTCGGGTGGAGAAGGGGTCACGACAAAAATATTTCACTGACTCGATCTGACCCAACAATCACGAATCACAAGTGACGCGGTGGCGGGAGGTGGGGAGGGTGGGGTGGGCATTTACCTGCCAATCATCTCCCATGCGAGGGAGGGGGGTGGCTGTAAATCATCCCCACAATTAAATTAGAGATGCTAATTTAATTGTGGGGGGGGGGGGGCGGAGGGGTGAAGGGGAGGGGAGTTCAACTGCGACGCCTCTTCCCTAGGCAACGCGAACCCCCCTAGGAGATTGTAGCGTGGGGCGGGGGGGTGGTGGCGCGGAGAGTAGGGTGGGGGGTGCTGTCTAATGTCCCCGCGACCCCCGTGGGAGTCGATGTTCGTCATCATCATCACCACGGGCAGCACCAGCATCACCCGGCTCGCGCACGCCTCTCTGCGCGCTCCTACAGTGCCCTCCCGCGTACGTTGCTTGAACTATTTGGCGGTGCCGCTGAGGCTCGGGTCCCGGCGGTGTTCGCGAGCGACTTGGCGTTCAACCACCGCGCCCACCGCTCCCCGCGACTGCTGGCACGGCAGTTACCCCGTCGGTCCAGATGGGATCGCCACAGCTCCGTTCTTCTGCTCCAGAATCCCTGCCGTGTGTATTTTAGGGGTGTTTTTGGGGTTTTTGGTATTAACAACGCAGACGCGTAAACTTTGCACCCACCAACGATGCATTTCATTGCTTGATCGATTCATCGATGCAGATCGAGACGTCCGGTCACGGTAATGCGTGCGGCTAACTCGCGCGTGAGAGAAAATCGATCGTTCGCTTATTTTGAGAATTTAATGCCGATTAAAACGACAAACTACGTCGACTAAACATGTTTTTGTTATTTTTACCAGGTAAGGCCCACTGAAATGTATCGCTCTTTTTCAGAAGTGACATAGTCACAATCGATAGCCGAACGAAGTGGCTTATCACGTGGAAATTTAAGGCAACTAAAGACTCTAAACGCGTGTTTATGAATACGGAGGGGAAAAATCCACGCGACCACGGGGAGAGAAACACGAAAACACTAAATATACAACAGGCGTCAGGGTCGGGATTGAACACACGACCTCCTGTACACCAGGCGACGGAGTTAACATCTCATAGCCACCACCAGCAGGAGAGGTAATCCAGGAGGGTATTCGAGGAATGTTTATACCTCGATGTGGTAACTACGATCTGTGCAGGGCCTCGGATGTGGCGTCTATTTTGAACGGCTGCGTTCTTCCACTGTTCGCACAGCAGCAGACGCCGCCGCAGCAGCAGCGGCAGCGTCCTTCCACGTCTGGGTGAGATTCTAGGATAGGGTCATGAATCCTCGTCTGGCTTCGCCACTCGGCTCCTCGCCCCGAGATGCCGAAATTAAATCCATCCGCGGGCGCGCGCAGCCAATTATCTCGTAAGGGCATTCATCACCTTGCACGCGAGGTGCAGACGCGCCCCCCACAGACCGCCCCCCCCCCCCCTGGACGGAGCGGCCCAGAGCCAAGGAGCTCTTGGCAGCCAGCGCTGGTGTGGGAAGGCTGGAGGGGGGTGGGGGATGAGAAGAGGGGGGGGGGAGGGCAGTGGTCTGACGGCTTAATTAAACCGAGCCCTACCGATTCCGCGACGCGCGTGACAGATCGATAATGGATGTTTAAGGTCGGAAGGGCTGGTGCGAGTGTGGCCTGCATTGACATCAACCCCAAATAATCGCGTTTCGTACCCCCACCTCCCCTCCCCCCCGCCTCTACCTCCCTCCCCCACCTCCCCACACCTCCCCCCTTCCTCGCGGTCCACCCAGTCAGCTCCCAACCTCCGCGCGTCGTCAACTGAGACCGACCGCACCGCGCCGCGCGTTCGAGACGCCGCAGCCGCCGCCGACGGAGCTCCGCCACTTCGCTGCGAGTCGGCGGCGCTGCGAATACCGCGCGAGCGCCGACGGAATAACTCACGAGGGTCGGGGGGAGGGGTGGGGCTGGTGGCGGGGGGGGGGGGCGTGAATTCTCTCTCCAGAGGCGGGGCCCTGGTTTGGCGCTGGGGTAGGAATATTGCTAGCGGGTAGGGGTAGTGCTAGGGGGTAGGGGTAGTGCTAGGGACTCAAGTAGGGGTAGTGCTAGCGGGTAGGGGTAGTGCTAGGGACTGGGGTAGGGGTAGTGCTAGGGACTGGGGTAGGGGTAGTGCTAGCGGGTAGGGGTAGTGCTAGGGACTCAAGTAGGGGTAGTGCTAGGGGGTAGGGGTAGTGCTAGGGACTGGGGTAGTGCTAGGGACTGGGGTAGGGGTAGTGCCAGGGACTGGGGTAGGGGTAGTGCTAGGGGGTAGGGGTAGTGCCAGGGACTGGAGTAGGGGCATTGCTAGGGGGTAGGGGTAGTGCTAGGGACTCAAGTAGGGGTAGTGCTAGGAACTGTGGTAGGGGTAGTGCTGAAGACTGGTTGGCCAGAGTTGCTGTAATGCTATCGATTTACCCAGTGAATTCCTCAATGAGTCTCAAAACTAATTTTCAGGAGGGTTCTGCTCCATTGGGAATGTTGGGACAATTCTATTCGCAACCGAAGAGTTTGTCGTCACGTGGCAGGAAACGGGAGAACTCGGAAGTAAAATATGAACCCAACACCGCGCATGCGAGCTTCGCACAGATGGATTCAATAATCCATAGATTCAAGAATCCACCGCTGAACTGTCATTTCCTGACCACCTCTCGGCCCGGGCCTGCATACACTACCTGGTTGACATTTACAGGCCAGCCGCAAACGATGATTCTGTCAGCTGCCCGATGATGCTGGCTGCCGTAACGACCATCGGGAACATCGCGTAACCCGATGAGTCAAACGTCGCGTGCATATCGCTCTCCAACATCACTACCGGCGGTGCTGCTAAAGCGTGGGGTGCCACGGTGGCTAAGAGATGTTAACTACCTCGCCTGGTATACAGGAGGTGGTGGGTTCGATCCCGACCCTGACACCTGATGTATATTCAGAGTGTGTGTGTGTCTCTCTGTCATCATCATCACGGTGGCTACGAGATGTTAACTACCTCGCCTGGTATACAGGAGGTCGTGGGTTCGATCCCGACCCTGACACCTGATGAATATTCAGAGTGTGTGTGTGTCTCTCTGTCATCATCATCACGGTGGCTAAGAGATGTTAACTACCTCGCCTGGTATACTGGAGGTCGTGGGTTCGATCCCGACCCTGACACCTGATGAATATTCAGAGTGTGTGTGTCTCTCTGTCATCATCATCATCATCACGGTGACTAGGAGATGTAAACTACCTCGCCTGGTGTACAGGTGACCGTGGGTTCGAACCCCATCCTAACGCCTGCTGTATATTTGGAGTTTGTGTGTGTCTCTCTGTCATCATCATCACAGTGGCTAGGAGATGTTAACTACCTCGTCTGGTACACAGGAGGTCGTGGGTTCGACATCTCCCTGACGCCTGATGTATATTTGGAGTTTTCGGTGTCTCTCTCTCTCTCTTTGGTCGCATGGATTTGTCTCCGGTTCCTCCGGTTTTTAGAATCAACGTCAACGCGTTTAGAGTATTTGGCTGCTATAAATATCCACGTGATGATGATGATGATAATCCACAACGTTTATCGCTATCATTTTTGGCCAGCTCAATGGTCATTACCTGGTGAAAATAAAATTAGTGAAGTTAGATCAATAGTGAAAATTGGCCTCATTTTTGTTCACGCGACCACTATTCAGTGCCGGGTGGAGGAGGGGTGTACGACACAGGGTTGCGCCGCTCTTCGGGGGGTGGTCTCACGTCGTCTCGGGGCGACACACGCTGCAGGGCACAGTTGGTTTGCATGTCTGAGCCACAGGTAACGTGTGGTTAACGCAGACTTGATTCCCTGCAAAACGGTTATCTTATTCGGAGTTTGCACATCTTATCACCTCCCGTTTAATGGGCGGAAAGGGTAAAACGCCTATTTTGTTATTTTGTCATCATTTTTTATACTGACAAAAAGTTCCCGTAGATGCAACTGCTCGACGCGAGCTATTCGTGCTCTGATGCTTGCATTGTCCTGGTACCGTTCGCCTTTTGGTGAGACGAGGCCGTCGAGAAGGCCGTCTCCTGTGCAGGCCAATCGGTTTCAACGACAACGCGTACATCATGATTACCACCGAAGCATGTTTGGTTTGCATGTTTTTGCCACAAGCACGTGCGGTTAACGCAGACTTGACCCCTCGCAAGAAGGTATCTTAATTGGTGTTTGAACATCGCAGCACCTCTGTTTCATTTCCTGAGAGGGTTAAAGCCTCGTTTTATTTCTTCACAATTTCATATCAGCAATACAAATAAAAGGTCCCCTAGATACGTTGCCGAGAATCTGCTGCTGCTCCGCCTCTTTGCAATCTCCACGTGGCTCTTCCATGTTCTCTTCCTTTATTTTTTTAATTCTGCTGTCAAAGGGGATGACGGGGAGAGGGGAGAGGAGGGGGAAGGAGGGGCGATGTGAGGAGGAGGGATGAGGAGGGGGGGAGGGTGGAGGAGGGAGGGGGCAGGAGAAGAGGGTGGAGGAGGGCGGAGGCGGGGGGAGGAGGAGAAGGGAGGAGGAAGGGGAGGAAACACGAACCCCCGCCGGAATGAAGTTCGCAGAGCCTCGAGGATGTGCGCGGATTCCGGGAGGGCCGGTCCCGCCGGAGCCCCGCGCAGCGCGAATTCCGACTCCGACTCCTCCCCTCGCTACGTTCGGAGCGAGTCAAAGTGATTTCCTGGCTCACATTGGGCATTTCTCGGCTTGTACGGGCCAGGTGGAACGTCCTGCACATGTGCATGTATCATACCTGTGTACCATACCTGTGTATCATACCTGTGTATCATACCTGTGATTCATAGCTATGTCCGTATTACACATAGCGCGATGTGCCTCCGCAATGGTGCGCATTCCACATTCCTTTGGCGGGGGGGGGGGTCTTTCCATTGGACATCCAGAGTTGTTGACTTCCTCCCATTGTATTAATTTTATAGACCGGTGGCGAGATGTTAATTACCTCGCCTGGTATACAGGAGGTCGTGGGTGCGATCCCGACCCTGACGCCTGCTGCTGCTGTATATTTGAAGTCTGGATGTCTCTCTCCCCGCGGTCGCGTGGATTTTTTTTCTCCGGGTCCTCCGGTTTTTCCCTCCACATTTAGAATCAACATCACGCGTTCAGAGTATTTGGCTGCTGCCATAAATTTCCTCATCATGATGATAAGCTCTCTTCGCTGAGCGATCGTTTGTGAACAGGTGGCTTCTGAAACAAGAGTTGCGTAACTCAGTGACCCTGATCACCACCCCTCAACTCTACCGCCGAGCCCAACGATGCTGAACCTCCCGCTGACAGCCTGCGGTGAAGACAATTCCATATTCCTGTGGCCCGGTGGGAGAGCCTCTTCCTCGGGCAACCAACAAAAAAAATGTCTCCGCATCGTCGTCTTCGTCGAGCCTCCCTCCTCCGCATTCCGATCGCTTGAATCAGAGTGAATGTCACCCCCACCCTCTCGCCTGTTACGGCATCCCGTCCCTCCCCCCTCTCGGATCTATAGAATGCCTCGTCACAACGACACGCTTATCTCTCTCTCTCCCACCTGAAGACGAGCGCTCGTTGTTTGCGATCGAAACGTCGTGATCGCATTATTTACTTTCATATCTACGTGACTTTACCGAACGAACCAAGAGGGCAGGAACATTCAACCGTGCTGTGTGTGTGCGTGTGACGCCGAACGACGCGCGAAGTGGCTTCTGATGTCCCTGCGTTCGTACCGCAGCATGCCGTGAATATTTCTGAATCGTGTTGTCGAGATACGTTTGATCGAGAATGCGTTTGATGGGGAGGAGGAATTTGGCCGAGAGAGACAACGTCGCAGTCCCGTGATGGGTGTCATCGTCGGCCGCGCCTTGCCACCTGACGTCGCCAAATCCGTTCCTGGAGCGATCAGAAAAAAAGAGATACGTGGAGGGTTGTTGTTGTTGTTGTTTGTTGTTAAAATAGCTGCACACACGCAGCGTGCACCCAGAATGTGGCCCGCGCATTCCTGAGAAAGACGCGTGCGTTCCGAGACAGGGCAGGTACAGCGCGAGCAAGTATACCACACACAAGTATACTACATACATGTATACTACATACATGTATACTACATACAAGTATACTACATACAAGTATACCACACACAAGTATACTACATACAAGTATACTACACACATGTATACCACACACATGTATACCACACACATGTATACTACATACAAGTATACTACACACATGTATACCACACACATGTATACCACACACATGTATACTACATACATGTATATTACATACATGTATACTACATACAAGTATACTACATACAAGTATACCACACACATGTATACTACATACAAGTATACTACATACAAGTATACTACATACATGTATACTACATACAAGTATACTACATACATGTATACTACATACATGTATACCACATACATGTATACCACATACAAGTATACTACATACATGTATACTATATACATGTATACTACATACATGTATACCACACACATGTATACTACATACAAGTATACTACATACAAGTATACTACATACAAGTATACTACATACAAGTATACCACACACATGTATACTACATACAAGTATACTACATACAAGTATACCACACACAAGTATACTACATACAAGTATACTACATACAAGTATACTACATACATGTATACCACATACAAGTATACTACATACATGTATACTACATACAAGTATACTACATACATGTATACCACACACATGTATACTACATACATGTATACCACACACATGTAAACTACATACAAGTATACTACATACAAGTATACTACATACATGTAAACTGCATACAAGTATACTACATACAAGTATACTACATACAAGTATACTACATACAAGTATACTACATACATGTATACTACATACAAGTATACTACATACATGTATACTACATACATGTATACCACATACATGTATACCACATACAAGTATACTACATACATGTATACTACATACATGTATACTACATACATGTATACTACATACAAGTATACCACACACATGTATACTACATACAAGTATACTACATACATGTATACTACATACAAGTATACCACACACATGTATACTACATACAAGTATACCACACACATGTATACTACATACATGTATACCACACACATGTAAACTACATACATGTAAACCACACACATGTATACTCCAGGTAAAATTAGCCTTTCCCCCCCCCCTTCCCTGCTACCCCGCTTCTCTGCCCCCCCCCTCTCTCCTGCTCCCCTGCCCCCCCCCGCTCCCCCCCTGCTCCCCCCCTGCTCCCCCCTGCTCCCCCTCCCCTCACGCCGTCACCGGCAACCGCCACGCGTGGCCAGGAGGCTGTGCCAGGCGAACGCCTTCCGTGCCCACTGCGCACCCCACCCCCACCCCACCCCCACCCCACCCCCACCCCACCCTCACCCCACCTCCACCCCCACCCCACCCTGCAGGTTACTTTTTTGATGGCGTTAAATAGAGATTTGTGATCGCGGGCCACTCAGGCAGATTCCATCTCCTCAGCAACCCGCGACCACCACCCATCCTTGCAGCGCCTCACGGCTCTCCGAACCTCCGAGCGAAGGCTGCGGTAAGCCTCCTCATTCTCTGACGTGGGATTCTGTAGCCGATGACAGTGGGCCTGTCGCTTTTTCTCAACCATCCTGAACACCTCCTCTGTCAGCCAGGGTCTCTGGGGAGGTCTGGACCGTGTACCCAAAGCAGCCGTTGCAGCTGCATGAGTCACAGTCCTAAACCTCGCCCATTTACCGTCGACATCAGGAGTGGGGGACGATGCCAACCCCAGCTGCAAGCGATGATGAAATTCTCGCTTGCAACTTTCATCAGTTAACTGAGACCAGGCCACTTTAGGTTGGAATGGGGTCCTGGGTGTACACCCACCACCGGAGTGGAAGAATGGCAGGCGCATCTTACAGATGACTCGTCGATGGTCAGAGGGCAGATCAGCTCCACGGTAGGTCCTGGTGTCAAGGACATGGGCTCGCATCCGCTGGTTCATCACTATGTAGTCCAGGAGATGTTCTTGCTTGGACCCGGCATGCATCCATGATGTTGTGTGGATGGGCCGATGCCGGAACAGCGTGTTGGTAATTACAAGCCCATGGGCTGCACAAAAATCTTGCCGCATCCTACCGTTGTTATTGATATGATATGGCCCATGCCCTCCAATCACTCCAGACCAGATGCCAGAATCATGACCAACTCGGGCATTGAAGTCACCCAACAAAATGACCTTATCCCGAGGGGCCACTTTAGCCAGCACCTATGACAGGAGGTCAAAGAAGGCATCTGACTCATCGGCTTTGCCTGCATCCCTCCACGGATGTTGGTCTTCGGTAGGGGCATAAGGAACCACGACCACCACTCCTCGCCTCCGGTTGATGGGAAGGCGAGCCCAAAGTAGCCTGGGGCTTACAGCTTTCCACACCTCACCGCCATGCTCCCACGCCCCCTTCATTCTTTTGTTCAAAAGAAGAGCCACACCCTGTTGTTTGGCAGTCTGCTGCCCCGAGTAGAGGACTGTCCACCCCTCATGGTGGTAGGAGCCAGAACCGGTGCACCGGACCTCCTGAATGCCACAGAGATCCAGGCGGTACCGGTCCAGCTCCCGACAGAGGAGTGGCAGCCTCTCCTCTGCAATGAGCGTTCGAACATTCCACACGAAGTGGCTTTTCGTTGTTTCTGGAGGAGCCCCGAGGGTAGAGATTCAATCTCCTGGCTCCGCCAAATGGGGTTTGGCCAGGAGACGTCATAGACGCCTATCCCCCCGGGGCCTCCGGCACAAGCTTATTAGTTACATTTTTAATTCGTGGTTTAGTGGTCATTTTTTAAGGTGGAGGGGTTACCAGCCCCCATCCAGAGCCCCCCACCCATCCAGAGCCCCCGTTTAGCCACCGTGGTGGTCACAAACGCCATGAGGGGAGGAGCCAATCGGAATTGGCCCTCTCCCCACAGCACTGTCCACGACAGAGTTGCTCATCTGGCACCGCGAGTAGGTAGGGGGTTATTTTGCCGGACTACCACCATCAGCCCCCTACATCACCACCACTACCTACAACGTCGCCACGCGCTGGAGTGTTTGTGTGTAAATTGCGCAAGTTTCATTTTGCACCGACAACATCACACGAGTGGACACATTGTCCCCATTACGATAAGTGCCAAAATATGAATAGTGAAGGAGAACCCGGGAAACTCGAGCCTCTGATCTCTCAGGTCCATTCATGGATCACCGCCACCCCCTCCTCAAGACCCCCTCCCAACAAAACCCCTGCCACCACCACCACCCGACCTTGTCAGAATCATGGAAGCGACCCATGGGGTCCCCGACTCAGGTCCCACGGGCCGTGGGGCCACAGCCTGAGACTGAGAAACCTCGCCCCAGTCCACAAGGAGCTGGCAAGCCGGGAAGATGACTCATCTCGAGCATGAAAACAGAAACTTTTGTATACACTCAACAGGCACGAGTCATTTCCACAATAAAGACTAAGATCCCCGTGTAGCCTTAACATAATATTGGGGCAAGTGCTGTTAGCGAGTAGCACATATGAAGGCCAGCACTGGCACACATGGGGTTGGTGGGCAGCACCACGCCTGGCCGCCTTTGTCTTCCGAGTGGTAATGAACACATACCCTGCCACGTACTAATTTGAGGCTAAGTCGACCGAGGGGATGGCCAGGACTGGTTCACATATATGTCCGGGTCTCTGGAATGGTAGCGCAGCGCGCTAGCCTCAGCACCACCGCTCCCCATAATTTAAGTTCCACACTCACATGTACACACACTCACGTGTACACACAGACACATGTACACACAGACACGTGTACACACAGACACGATACCCACCATTCGCCACAAAGTGACGGTGACGTCACCACGGTGCATGTGCCAGGCCAGGTGCACTTTGAGGCCACGTGAAGTGTCAAAGGCTCGACCCAAGTACGCACATGTAGACACAAGCATGCGCATACATACAAAGACCCCCCCCCCCCCCGTGTAGCCTTAACAGACTGTTGGGGCAAGTGCTGTTAGCGAGCACCTATGAAGGCCGGCACGGCACACGAGGGGGTGGGTGGCCAGCACCAAGCCCGGCCGCCTTTGTCTCCCCAGTGGCGATGTTTACACACTGCGCCAGGCACTCATTTGATGCTGAGTTGACCTAGGAGAGGCCCGGGACCGATTCAGATAATCGTCACTGGGTGTTGGCCGTGAGCGGGAATCGAACCCGGGTCGCCGGTTTCATAGCGCAGCTAACCGCTACACCATCGCTCCCCACTACACAGACACATACACACACATTCACACATACATACACAAAGACACACATACACAAAGACACACAGACACATACACACACATACACACATACATACACAAAGACACACATACACAAAGACACACAGACACATACACACACATACACACATACATACACAAAGACACATACACACACGCGCGTACACACACGCATACACACATACACACACACATACATACACAAAGACATACACGCGCGTACACACACGCATACACACGCGCTTACACACACACATGCACACACACGCGTACACGCGCGCGCAGTGGGGGGGGGTTGCCGGTGGGTTTTGCCCAAATAAGGCGAACAGCACGGGAGAGAGTGGAGAGAGGGAGGAGAGGCGAGAGAGTCGGCCGAGACTCGGGGCCCTGCCTGGCCGCTCCCTCCCAAAGACAAAGGTCCCCCGTATAGCTTTATATACTTTTGTGGCAAGTGCTGATAGCCAGTAGCACCCCGATGAAGGCCAACTCGGCACACGAGCGAGTGGGCGATCAGAACTACGCCCAGCCGCCTTTGTCTCCCTCGTGGCGATGTCTGTACACCGCCTACCAGGTATTCATTCGAGGCTGAGTGGCCCTAGGGCAGGCCCAGAACCGGTTCTGGTGTTGATGGCCGTGAGCTGGAATCGAACTCGAGCGGCCGGGTTCGCAGCGCAGCGCGCTAACCCCCTACGCTCCCACCACCACCACCAATGCCGGCACCAGCACCACCACTGTGTAAACACCACTCCCAAATACCACGCTGTTGCCGTCCCCGCGGGCTGACTCATCATCGGCGAGCCTCGGGGATGTCTGCGCGCTCCCCGCTCCCACGTCCTTCCTCCTACCAACTCCTTCCCTGAGCATCACACAGCCTCCCCTTCGCCTCCCCCCGCCTCCCCATCTCACACCCCGTCGTCTTCTCTCGCTTGGGGACAAAACATCCCTCAAGGGACGCTTGGGAGAATGAGATGATGAAGAGTTCTTGGCGCGGTGCGTGATTCGTCGCGTGAGTGATGAGCGCTTGATGACAGGTCTGATGGACATGATGACGGGCTGTGGTGTGTGTGTGGTGTGTGTGATGGACTATCCGTGATTGGGTGTGTTCTGTGTGTGTGTGATGGACTATTTGTGATTGGCTGTGTTCTGTGTGTTCGGGGCTGTGTTTGTGTGGTGTGTGTGTGTGTGATGGACTATTTGTGATTGGGTGTGTTCTGTGTGTTTGGGGCTGTGTGTGTGTGTGGTGTGTGTGTGATGGACTATTTGTGACTGTGTGTGTTCTGTGTGTTTGGAGCTGTGTGTGTGTGGTGTGTGTGTGTGATGGACTATTTGTGATTGGGTGTGTTCTGTGTGTTTGGGGCTGTGTGTGTGTGATGGACTATTTGTGACTGTGTGTGTTCTGTGTGTTTGGAGCTGTGTGTGTGGTGTGTGTGTGTGATGGACTATTTGTGATTGGGTGTGTTCTGTGTGTTTGGAGCTGTGTGTGTGTGTGGTGTGTGTGATGGACTATTTGTGATTGGGTGTGTTCTATGTGTTCGGGGATGTGTGTGTGTGATGTGCGTGTGATGAGCTGTATATGTTATGGGCTGTGTGTAATGTCAATGATTGTGTGTGTGTGATGGGCTGTGTGATGTGTATCATGGACTATGTGTGATGGGCATGATGACTTATGTATATGATGGGCTGTGTGATGGGCTTGCTTGTGATGCATCTGATACGGTGTGTGATGGGTCCAGGGTTAGTACAGTATTCAATTTGCGCGCGGAACGCGGAGCGATGAATCCAGCCCGGTTCTTCCAGTCACATTGTGCCGAACCTGATCTTCCTAATCGGATCTTCCCAAGGAGGTGTTCCAGTCCCTCATGTTCCTCGCAAAACGGTCCACGCCGAGTGTTTATAAATGAGTGTCCCGAACCGCATGTTCCGACCCAGAGGATCCAGTCCGGGTGTTCGAGACAACCTTCGCGAGGCGAATCCAATAACCTGGACCGATATATCTCACCACGTCTGGCAGTTCACCAGAATCGGTTTAAGTAAGTCTCCGGACTCTGCTGGCGAGACGCTGAAGGTCGTTAACGGCTCCGGAGTTTGTTGCTCGTGCTGAACGAACGCTGCTCAAGCGTTGCAATCCCTGCAGTAAGGACTTGTTTTTTTTTTCATCACGAAAAACCCGAAGAGGATTAGCGTCGCTGAGTGGGAGTTCTCAGTCGACACCGACCCGACGGACGAGCACGCGGGAGTGGAGCCATCGCGTGAATGAGTGCGGATTGCGCTGGGGGTGGGGGTCACGCTGCTCGAGCCCGATGATTGCTAAACACGTCCAACGTGACATGAACAATGCCGGGTTTTTTTCTTTAAGTAGCCGCATCGAAAATCCTCCGCCGTACATACCGAGGGCCGGTGTGCGTGCGTACGTATGCACGTGTATGTTGAACTTCTCTCGCACCGTACGTAGCCAGCCGTGCTAATCGGAGGTGCTGGTGAGAATCAAAAGAAGTTGAAACCGGTCCATCGTTTGCTTTATTATTATTAGTTTCAACGAATTCTGCTGGGAAGCACTGGTCCTCGAAAGGTCGCTCAGTTGCTGGCCTTCTAAATGTGACTGTGTGTAGCTGCTGATAGAGAGACGCGTGGCCCTTGATTGTTGTTGTTGTTGTATCGCGGCTGCGTAGTCTCTCTCTCTCTCTGCTGTGAGTGTTTGGGAATCGGAGTCGTTGCCTTGACTCGAGAGGGGTCTGCGCTCGCATTCCTTATCGCCCCGTGCCAATGCGGCTTCACCCGCAGCTGCAGATTACCATCGCGCACTCCTCTCTCGGGTTGGTTATTGTATCAGCGAACGCAATGCGTGTGCGTGGGTGTGTGGGTGAGTGTGTGTATGGTGTGTGTATGTGTGTGTATGTGTAATACAACGGTTAGCGCTACGCTGCGCTACGAACCCGGTGGACCCGAGTTCGATTCCCGCTCACGGCCA
Source organism: Petromyzon marinus (assembly GCF_048934315.1). Taxonomy (NCBI): domain Eukaryota; kingdom Metazoa; phylum Chordata; class Hyperoartia; order Petromyzontiformes; family Petromyzontidae; genus Petromyzon; species Petromyzon marinus. The sequence continues at coordinate 1,962,835 of NC_133709.1, read as the reverse complement.
ACACCGGTGACGCATTATCTGAATCGCTCCTGGGCCTCCCCTAGGTCGACTCAGCCTCAAATGAGTACCTGGTGCAGTGCGTAAACATCGCCACTGGGGAGACAAAGTCGGCCGGGCGTGGTGCTGGCCACCCACCCCCTCGTGTGCCGTGCCGGCCGTTATATGTGCTCCAGGACTAACAACACGTGTCCCAACAGTCTGCTGTCTGTGGAGCGGTGGCTGTGATCCCAGACACGATTCGTTGAGCTATCATTTGTGATTGCCAGGTCGCTTCTGACAAGAAGAGCTTCATAGCTCGACCGGGCCTTACCTGGAAAAATAACATAAAAGTTTAGTTCTATAGTTTATATTCTTGGTTCTTTCGGTAAAGTCACGTATAAGGGAAATAATAAAATAATATATATATAAATATATTTATTGCTTTATATTTTTATTATTTTATTGTTTCCCTTCTACGTGACTTTACCGAAAGAACCAAGAATATGAATCCCTGCAGTCACGAAAGCTTTAAATCAAAATTCTATAGTTTAGTGCTATAGTTTAGTTTAGTGTGCGGTGACTGTGTCGACTCAGCGGTCAGTGTGTGGCTTCATGTCTCGTCTGATTAGCCGTGGCGGGGGTGGGGAGTGGGGGGGCGGAGGGGAGTGGGAGGGGGGCACCCAGGTGAGAGAAGTTCTCTGTGAGTCCGCGCGTGGGTCAACCGACTCAACCAGTCGTTCTCATCCACGACCTCCGCGCCCGACCCTCTCGCCTCCACTAGGGGGCGATCCAGACCCACGGACGCTCCCTTCACACCGGAGCAGGCAGACCGGTGAGCCAAGTTAGATCTCAGGCGGGGACACTGTGGTATTTGCTATGGCTGCAAACTTTGGTAGTACATGTTATGTATATCGTTTATTGTAAAATTGCAATCACAGTTCCTATGATCACTGTTACATTGCTTTCGTAGCTTTATTTTGGTGATTTCGAAAACGTTTTGGTTTAGTCATATTTGTTTGTTGTAGTACAGAGTTAGACTGATTACTTTAATCTAAATTGCCTTATGGTTGTTATTGTTTGACTTGTATCCCACTGGGATTTTTGCACACAGCGGTGATGTACGGTGCTTTTTCTGGAAGACGTTTGCTGTTTTCTCCTGGATTTTTATTTTTGCGCGTAGTCACTTTAAGATGTTTTCTTGTTCATGTTTTTGTTTGTTTCAGATGCACCCGATTCAAGAGCCGAATGGCTCACAGGGCTATACCAAATACATGAAACTGAAATACGGGGATCATGTGTATCAGACAGGGACCCGTGTATCAGACAAGGACCCCGTGTATCAGACAGGGGACCCGTGTATCAGACAGGGACCCCGTGTATCTGACAGGGACCCCGTGTATCAGACAGGGACCCCGTGTATCCGACCCATAAACCAGATCTCTGCGGGGTAGTGGATCAGCGCTCCCGTCATGCCCCTAGTCAGTACCCCCCACCCCCTCCCCCCGAGGAAGCTGACGATCCAAGCATTCCCGGTCTGCAGCGAAGCCTACGCGAAATAAATAAATGCGTGCAAAGACCTGGCCATGATGGGTCAAGTGATCGGGATCCCTTTGATGGTGATGGTGATCAATCTCGTTCGCGTGCACCCTTCACGTACATCCGTAAGATTATTTAAACCCTTCTAATAAGCCCCTCGAACAGACCCCCCCTCCCCCCCGCCTCCGATCAGTACCAACCAACTTACACGAACGAGGTTTGGTACCGGGGTGGAGCGGTGGCGCAGCGGTTAGCACGCTGCGTTATGGACACCAACGAATTCAGGTTGATTACCTGTGTCGGCTGTGTCCTAGAGAGGCGTCCCCGCCCCCTCTCCTCCCGCCATCACCAACACCACGGGCTGACCGGCGAGGTGAAGTATGGTCCAACAAGCCCCAGTGATCAATAAGGGCGCAGGAGGGCTTCATTCAACCGCCAGTGCCTTGACGAAGCGTTGTAAAATCGTAATTATATACTTGTTTGATTATTTATCCGTGGGTCATTACCACTAATTGCCAAAGCGCACCGACTGCTGTGAATTGGGGCGTTAATGGCCACGTGATAAGTGAATTAGGGCGTTCATGACCACGTGATAAGTGAATTAGGGCTTTAATTACCACGTGATATATGCTTTATCGGGAGTAAGCCATGACGTCCCGCGCACCACATTAAATGCCACAGTTTGATACGAACGAAGTGAAATATGTCTGCACGTGTTGGAAATAGTATTGTGTGAGCGTGTGTGTGTGTGAGTGTGTTTGTGTGTTCGTGTGTGTGTGTGAGCGTGTGTGTGAGCGTGTGTGTGTGTGAGCGTGTGCGCGTGTGTGCGCGTGTGTGAGCGTGTGTATGTGTGAGCGTGTGTGTGTGTGAGCGTGTGTGTGTGTGTTTGTGAGCGTGTGTGTGAGCGTGTGTGTGTGTTCGTGTGTGTGTGTAAGCGTGTGTGTGTGTTCGTGTGTGTGAGCGTGTGTGTGTGTGTTCGTGTGCGTGTGTGAGCGGTATCGAACCGGTTAGCGCGCTGCGCTACAAACCCGGCGACCCGAGTTCGATTCCCGCTCAAGGCCAATATCGGTGACGATTATCTGAACCGGTGCTGGCCCTCCCCTAGGTCGACTCAGCCTCAAATGAGTACCTGGTCCTGTGCGTAATAAACATCGCCACTAGGGAGACAAAGGCGGCCGGGCGTGGTGCTGGCCACCCACCCCCTTGCGTGCCGTTCCGGCCTTCATAGGTGCTCGCTAACAGCACTTGCCCCTACAGTCTGTTAAGGCTACACGGGGGATCTTTGATCTTTGTCTCTTTGTGTGTGTGAGCGGTGGCGCAGCGGTTAGCGCTACGCTGCGCGACGAACCCGCCGAACCCGAGTTCGATTCCCGCTCGGGGTCAACACCAGTGACGATTATATGACCCGCGGTCCCTGGTCTCTCCTAGGTCGGCTCAGCCTCAAACGAGTACCTGGTGTGGCATGAAAACATCAGCAGTGGGCAGACGAAGGCCGGCGTAGTGCTGACCACACCGCCTCCTCGTGTGCCGTGCCGGCCTTCATTAGGAGATCGCTGACAGCACTTGCCCCAACAATCAGTTAAGGCTATGCGGGGGATCTTTGTCTTTGTGCCTTCACGCGTGAATGAATGTCCAATGGACACCCTTGCAAAGGAGGTGTTTCGTCTGGAGGGATCCTCCAGGTGAAATATCCTTGATTCAAAACTCGTGCCAATAAATAATCGAAGCCTCGAGCGACCTGGCTGGCTGGCCGCTGGCGGGGCCTCGTCTAGCGCCGCGGGCCGTCACCAACGGCACTGGCGGGGTCAACTGGTTGCACGGGACTTTTTCCGTGGAACAACAACAACAGCAGCAACAACAACAACAGCAGCAGCTGCAGCATTGAAACGGTGGAAGAAGAAGAGGAAGTTCGGAAGATATTTAATCAAGGACAGCGACACAATAGAGGTGGGAGTAACGAATGCAGAAGGCTGGCACGGGTAATATGAAATTGCTCTTCCTTTCAAATGTGTGTTCCTATTAACGTAATTCTCTTTGGAAGAATATCCTTTAGATCCTATGAAATATATACTTTTTAAAACCCTCACGTAATATATTGTCTTGGCATTGTATTATTACTTTTGTGTTCATCCGATAGCTCTAACTGCTCCGAGTACAGGAGGATTGTGAGAAGATTTTACACAGAGACGGCCGTCCATTCTGTTCCGTTACAGAACAACCGCTTCTCCAATCGTATTACATCTTCAACAACAACAACCACAACAACAGAATACCAGCACCCAGGAATCCAACTCATATCGCCCCGGGTCGTAACCGACAAAGTCCTGAACCGCAACCCTCCCCTCCCCCTTCTCTCGACCTTCCCCCTCCCTCTCTCTCTCAGCCCACCCACACACACCCACCCACACACGCCCATCCAGACTCACACCCACCCACACACACCTACCCACACACGCTCATCCACATTCACACCCACCCACACACACCCACACACGCCCATCCACACACACTCACCCACACACACCCAACCACACACACCCACCCACACACACCCACACACACCAACACCCACCCACACACACCAACACACACACACACCAACACCCACCCACACACACCCAACCACACACACCCACACACACGCCCACACATACCCACCCACACCCACCCACACACACACACCCACACCCCCAACCACACACACACACCCACCCACCCCCACCCACACACACACGCCCATCCACACCCACCCACACACACACACCAACACCCACACACACCCACACACACCCACACACACCCACACACACCCACCCAAACCACACACCCACACACACACCCACACACACACACCCACCCACACACCCACCCACACACACCCACACACACACCCACCCACACACACACCCACCCACACACACACAAAGATACAAAACAAAGATCCCCCATATAGCCTTAACAGACTGTAGGGGCAAGTGCTGTTAGCGAGCACCCACACACACACACCAACACCCACACACACCCACCCACACACACCCACACACACCCACCCAAACCACACACCCACACACACACCCACACACACACACCCACCCACACACCCACCCACACACACCCACACACACACCCACACACACACCCACCCACACCCACCCACACCACCTCGTATCCAGCTCCTTAATGCGCAATCGCAAACAGTCGAACCCGGGGCGCGCCCCGTCGTCGCCTCTAGGATCGCGTGGCCAAAGCAGGGAACGACCCCACAGGGACTGGACCAGGGCCAATGGGAGTGGCGTCCGCGGCCGTGTCCATGTAGGGCTCTGCGTGCAGCAAGCGGGCGGGGAGAGGGTGGGGGGGGCACACTTATTTAATATTTTCTCTTGCGCCGTTCCGGCCTCGTGTCGTGCTGCTGCTGCTGCTGCTCGGACCGCTGCGGTCGCTCACGCGGAACGCGGTGGGGGGTTATGGGATGGTGGGGGAGGGAGGGAGTGGGGGAAGAGACGGAAGAGGGGGGAAGGGGAGTTGGTGTCATTGGGGGAGAGACACTGATGGGGACTGTCGTGGTGGTGGTGGTGGTGATGGTGATGGGAGTCTCTATGGGAAGAGAGGCGCTGACTTTGGCAGATGTGGTGAGAAGAATGGACTCGGTGTGACCCTCAGCAGAGTTCCACGAGTGGAGGTGGGGGATTTGGGGGGCGGCGGGGGGGCAGTGGTAATGACACCGGTCATGCTGCCCCCCGTTTTCAGTGGTCCGCATCGACCGGCGTGGTGAAGTTTGGGTCAAACGACCTCACGGCCGACCGACACGGCGTGGGGAGGCCTTAATCCATCCACTTACATCATTTAAATGTAATGTGTTTCTATTATGATTGCTTATTATTGATTATTATATAACCAGGTAACAAGGCCCAGTTGTTCATTTAAGAACTGATCATTCATCCATTGTGGTCAGAGACCATCTTATTTGGAGAAGGGTCGTTGACCGTCAACGTCGGCTTACGATCGATTTATTTCGGTTGTGAACAGTGACATTTAGGACCGTGTTGAGTTTGTTTATCTGTGCGCGAACAAATACAACGATCGCTTTACAACGATGCATTTGGGGTGGCACAGAGTGGAATTCTGGGGCATTGCGAGGTATTGCGTGGCCTTTACAATCGTCTGTGTGTGTGTGAGAGAGAGAGAGGACCTCCACCATGGAGACGGAACGATGGAATCAGCTCGTGTGCAGCAGCTGGATGGATTGTTGCATTCAGCGTTGCTAGACCGTGAGAGGTGGGAAGACGGCTCGGGAATTAATGCCTTCTTCATCCAGCAGTGGATAGATCTTGACTGCTGCTGCTGATGATGATCTCACGAAAGGCTCTTTCCCAAAGGGGGAGCTGTGAATTACGCGGAGAACTGAACCCCCGCGCCAAGGGCAATACATCCTCAGAGCGTTCATTTACTTCCCGCTGTAGCCTCGCCCGCCCAACGGGCACGGACTCCGTTAATTGTTAAAAAAAAATATTCCCCGGAGACGCGAGAACCCCCACCCCACCGCTTTACATCACCACTCGACAGCGCCGTCACCGCCACCACCACCGTCACCACCACCGTCACCGCCACAGCAACCACCACTACCGTCGCCACCACCACCGCAACCACCGCCACCACCACCGACACCACCACCACCACCGCCACCACCACCGACACCACCACCACCGCCACCACCACCGCAACCACCACCACCACCGACACCACCACCACCGCCACCACTACCGTCGCCACCACCGCAACCACCACCACCACCGACACCGCCACCACCACCGCCACCACCACCGCACAGACGGCACTGGCTTCATTGTGTGAAGCCCAACGAACGTCAGTGGCGAGTTGGAGGCGCGAATTTGGAGCAGTCCGCACGCGGTCCGCTCGTGTTCGTTGAGACGTCATCACAAATGAAAACTGTAAACTATTTTCTTGTTTATTTTACCAGGTATGTGACCCCCCCCCCCCCCTACTGAGTTATGTTATAGCTCTTCTATTTTGTAATTTTCAGAAGCGACCTGGCCGCAAATGATTGCTCAACAAAGTGGCTTGTCGTCACGTGGAACTTCATCGAGCCTGCAACCGATAATTATCGGTCGCCGATCATTAATTAGTTGTTTTAATTGTCACCTTTGAATTCAGCACATCAAAATCCATGATAGACAGCACATTTCATCTCTGAAGCAGACGACGTCTGAAAAAATTGTAGACCAGTGTAACCAGCAGCAGTTGCGAGCGACTCAAGTTTCGAGCGATATCTGAACCGGTTTTACAAACCCCTTACCCCCCCCCCCCACCTCACCTATACCCCCTCCGGCACGAACCAGAATGTTAAAGTAAGGTCAAACAACCCCATCTCACGCGGCTGGCTGCTTTACCATCGCGATCAATGTCGCGGCCAGCGGCTGGAACGTTCACGCGAGCCCTCATTGTAATTCATGATCATATAATTTGCATAATAAGCCATGGTCAATCCACTGCTGGATGCGTAGCCGTCCTTAGCGGTGGGGGGGGGGGTGTACGGGGTAAATCCCAACCGACGCCTTCACAAACAAAACCGGCAACGGTGACATCGGAGGCGCGTGACCCTGACCCGTGATCGAACCTTAACGAGGTTTGAGGCGTGCGCGCCCCGAGTCTGAACTTTCGATGGCTGTGGCCCCGATCACGTGGCCTCGTTTCTTCACCGAGCCGTCAATCATTCACCCCTCGAGCCGGAGACCCCGCCCCCCCCCGGCGCCCGGTCCGCGCTCACACTCCTTTCTTTCCCAATTGACAACGCGAAGAGACACGCAGCACGCAGAGACACACGCAGAGACACACGTAGAGATACACGCAGAGACACACGCAGAGACACACGCAGCACACAGAAACACACGTAGAGACACGCGTAGAGATACACGCAGAGACACACGCAGCACACAGAGACACACGCAGAGACACACGCAGAGACACACGTAGAGATACACGCAGAGACACACGCAGCACACAGAAACACACGTAGAGACACGCGTAGAGATACACGCAGAGACACACGCAGCACACAGAAACACACGTAGAGACACACGCAGAGACACACGTAGAGATACACGCAGAGACACACGCAGCACACAGAGACACACGCAGAGACACACGCAGAGACACACGCAGCACACAGAGACACACGCAGAGACACACGTAGAGACACACGTAGAGATACACGCAAAAACACACGCAGCACACAGAGACACACGCAGAGACACACGCAGAGACACGCGCAGCACGCAGAGACACGCGCAGCACGCAGAGACACGCGCAACACTTAGATACACGCACCATATAGAGATATACACAACACAGAGATACACATAATATAGATAGATACACAGCACAGTAGAGGTATACACAAGACACGCACAGACCCCTCCAATGAAACGATTGCGTACAGGTGCGCACGTGGAGCCTATGCGCGCCTCTGGTGCGGAAAGTCATGGTTGGTGTATTACCCAGGGATTTGCGAAACACCCAGACACCCGCTGGCCTTCGCGTTGGCCCGGTAGCAGCACAGCGAGTGGGGTTCGTGAGCGTTATGCCCCCGTGAGCGTAGTGGGTTGCCTCTGGGTTGCCCGGGTCCTTACCGGACCGCAGCACCCATCGTCGTCGTCATCATCATCATCAACTATCAAGGGAATTGGCTCAAAATATTGCAATGTAGCAAGACCCTCCTGGAAACATTATCTTGAGGCCCGGTGAGACTTTTAAAATGAGTCGATTCAAGTAGGTCTGGGATGCAATTTATCAAAACACTCGGAAATATTAAAATATATATATATATAACAAGGCTCCAATAGCCATGCGGAGGTGCAGGTGACTGCCTCTAATCGTCCAGCCCTCTGTGCAGGCAGCAGCGAGGGGTTGGTGGATTACCGCGCACACGCAGATGCTCTGATCTCCCTTGGCCCCGTGGGTGGGCGTCGAGGAGGCGCCCGTGCCTTGCCTCTGCCGGGAGAAGGCAGTACAGCAAAGGTGTGGACCCCCCGCCTGTTCCGTCTGTACGGGGGATAGAGCGTTTCCCCCTCGCACGTGCGTTTTCTCCAGGTATTCCGGTTTCCCTCCCTCGTAAACGCTCGTGAATTGACCGATACCATCTTTATACATAGAGCACCGCAGAGCTTGGGTAATCGTTGGGAGCGCCGGCTCACCGCGTGGTTACCGCTCCTCCTCCTGCCGCCTTCCCATCTCGTCTGTGTGTTTCCTCCCACGTGCATAGCCACTCATTCATTGGCTGAAATATCTGAATATGCAAAGGAGCATAGAGCTTGGACAATTGTTGGTGGCGTCGCGTTACAGGTTGACGTTGTAATTGTTATAAGTACCTCGTTACGACCGCCACACAGCGGCCCTCTGGGTTTCTACCTCCCCAGGAAGGAGTGGGTCCACCCTCAACAGATTCAGAACTGGTTGCTGCGGCCCATGCCTCGCCAACCTCCACCGATGGGGCATAAGAGACAGCCCACGATGTGCCTGTAGGGTGGAGCAAACCGTGCACCGCATCCTAGAAGTCTGACCAATCCACAAGCTCAGGAGAGGCCTCTACGCACCGTCAACACAGCAGGGCCGGAAGCAAACGCTTGGCTTTGGGTCGTTGCATCACAAGGGAGGACCCCCCCCCCACCGCTCGACCCCCGTCCTTATCCCCTAACCTACCCCTCGTGACATTGACGCAATCAGCCTCACCGCATCCTTCATAAACTCGGCGAGCAAAAGTACAAATCACCTTCGCTCCTACGAATACAAGGACAAATGAAGCAGAGGTCAAGGGTCGTAGAAGGGAAACAATAGAATAATAAAAAATATATGTATATCCTTAGCTCTTTGGGTAAAGTCACGTTGAAGGGAAACAATAAAAATAATCAAATATATATAAAACAATAACATTTATTTTATTATTTTTATTGTTTCCCTTCAACGTGACTTTACCGAAAGAGTTAAGAATATGAATTACTGCAGTCACGAAAGCTTTAAATCGCAGCAGAACAGTTGACCCTTGACCTCTGCTTCATTTGTCCTTGTATTCGTAGGAGCGAGGGTGATTTGTACTTTTGCCCGCCGAGTTTATGAAGGATGCGGTGAGGCTGATGGCGTCAGGGAAACAATAAAATAATAAAAATATGTTTTATATTTTATTGTTTCCCTTCTACGTGACTTTACCGAAAGAACCAAGAATATGTTCTGCTGCGGTCTAACGATCCACCCCAGCAGCCAGCAGCAGCAGCAGCCAGCAGCAGCAGCAGCAGCAGATTTCATCGCTCCATCTCCTCCGCGGACGAGTTCCATGTCTTTGCTGGCTGCCACTGCGTTATTAATCTTGACGAGCGGTCGTCATCCCTGGACAGGTTCAACCCCCACCATCAGCTGGTACCTCCAGCCCCGCCCCCTCACCCCTCCCACGCTGTTCCCCGAAATGGCTCCCGCGAATTGGGACGTCAGGGGGAGGGAAGGGGTGGGGAGGGGGGGCCGCAGTCGTGACGCGTCTGAGTTTCCTTCCCCCGTTTAACAAAATAAATAAATACATCGACACGGATCCTGCCGCCACCGCTCCCCCCGCCCCCTTCCTGCACCAGAAGGTAGCAGAGACCAGTGACGTGCGGTGAGGTCAATGGCTGGGGAGGCACTGGCTAGTGTCAGAGCCAGATTCACACACTGAGGGGGGCGTGGGCTCGTGGAGGGGCGTGGCCTCACTGAGGGGGCGTGTCCTCACTGAGGGGGGCGTGTTAGACACGTCCCCCTCAGTGAGGCAGATGTGATCGCTGCCTCCCATGGTGCTTTTTCATTGCAGTTTCATGACGAGCCCAGCGAGCCTAAATATCTTTATACAAATACGTGATATAAGTTACCTGGAGTATGGAAGGCGAGGACATGAAATGAAGGGGTCTACAAACATTACATTGGTGACATACTGAGATAGTAACAGGCACGCGCTTATTGCCCGCGCTCCATCCAGTTTCTGAGGGGTTGCACAATCAGAGGGGAGGCTGAGCTCGTCGCTGCCTCACCTCTCGTCTCTCCCTGTATTTGCTACGGAGCTCCGCACATTTGGCGATTTTGACTACAGTATGATTTTGTTTTACTTTATTAAAAACACGCTTTAATGAACTGTACTGGTAATGGAAGTACTCCACGACTCCAGGAAGTGGCCCCGAAGCTTGCCATAACGTAAGGGGACCCGTGGTGATTTACAGCCAACGTCAGTTGAGCGTGGACAATTAGACCCAAGCCGAAACATTACATATAAAAAATAATGTTTAAAAAAATATGTATATTATTTTTGATGATAGAATATAGTATTGTCATCAGTATGACCTAAGTTTACCAAGTTTGCAGTCGATACCACATTGGGAAGTGGGTTAAAATTTAATTACAAGATTTGAGGATGCAACAACAGACAGTGTGAGTTCATAAAAAGCGTGTAAAATGATTGGAGTCGTACAGAAATAACATTTATAACACAGATCAGTGGAAAAATCTTAATATTTATTTTATTTGATTATTCTTTTTTTTTACTTTTCGTAACAGCGATTTCCATTGGAGTATGACAGGTGAGGCTCTGCCTCCCCTGCCTACCCTGACCGCACGCCCCTGGTAGATACCGCGCGGCTGATGGGCTGAGTCAGACATACTGATTGTCAGCCGTGTGTGCGAAGAAGGAATGCTGCCCGCTGTGTTTCGTGCCGTGTTGGCGTTGTGTGCAGTAGAGGGCGGGAGCGGTGAATTAAAAAAAGAGGATTATATTTTAATTTTCTGAATTCTGAAAAAAAATTAAAACTCTCAACATTTCAAAAGGCGCAATGCCACCGCGAGACCGGTGGTGGTGGGGTCCTACAAGGTGGTCCAGATGTCTTGTGACCCGCCCCTCCCCCCAATTTAATTCTCGAAAAAAAATGTAAGTAAGGTTTATTTAAACCAGAAATGAAGGGAACGCAGTTTGAATGTCATTTTAATCGTGGGAGTCACGAGACATCTGCACCACCACCCTGTACTCACTCCCCCAAAACCTCCTCGTACACCAACCCGCGCTCGCTAACCAGCGTGGTGAAGTATGGTCAAATAACCCCTACGGCCACGCAAGGACTCGGTGTGTCGGCTGGGGTGGTGGGGGGGGGGGGGGGGCTCATCCAGCAGTGGATTGACAACACCGGGTGTCGTTCACGTGAGCACGCGCACCACGCGTCGCGTTGTCATCACGAATCTCGCTCAGCGAACGGCGCTTGGCGTCTTGCAACGTTCCCCGCGGCCCCCTTCCAGGGGCGGTTCACGTTGCCTCTCCCCCAGCCACTACACACAGGGCCGGATCAAGGCGTAGGGGGCTTTAGGGGATGCAGCCCTAAAGCCTCCACCAGCTGGAGGGCCTCCAGAGATGAAGTGAATAGTTGCTTCATTCGCAAATGGCTAAATTGTATTTGTTGTTAGCCTTGTAAAAAAAAAGATGTTTTTCTTTAACTTTTGCAAACATTACTGGGGGCATCACAGTACCTGTAGCCCTGGGGCCTACAACATCTTAATCCGGCCCTGACTAGAGTCCGCTACATTCACAACCAGTGTGTGTGCGTGTTGTGTGTTTGGGGGGGGGGGGGGGGGCGGGGTTCTTCGTCCTGTGGGAGGTTCGATTTGCCGAATGATGACGAGTGAGCCAGCAGCTGCAACTTTCCCCCCTCGACTCCCACCAACGAAATGCGAAGATTCCCCCGTTCCGCCTGTAAACCAGACTGCTGCTGGGGCAAGTGCTGTCAGCCAGTAGCACCCGAGTGAAGGGGGTGGGTGGCAAGCAACCACGCCCGGCCGTCTTTGTCTCCCCGGTGGCGATCCTCACACGTCGCGCCAGGTACTCATTTGAGGCTGAGTCGATCTAGGGGGAGGCTCAGGATCCGTTCGGGAGATTCGTCGCTGGTGTCGGCCGTGAGCGAGAATCGAACTGGGGTCCGTAGCGCAGCGCAGCGATCACGGGTTACCCCAACCCCCACCGGCACCATCCCCACGTCCCGCCCAGACCCCTCCTCCTCCTCCAGCACCATCCTCAGGTACATCCCCGTGCAGGTGAATGACAGAACAACATCGCCACGGATGGACCGCGCCACGCTTTCGCTTGACCACCCCCCCCCCTCCACATCTCTGTCGACTGTCGCCGCTGCGAGAGCGCCCCGGGACTGAACAACGATCCTGGCGACGGTGATGATGATGATGATCGTCGTCGTGGTCACGTTGGTGATGATGTGGAGGGGGGAGACGGGGGGGGGGGGGAGCGCCAGTTCCTGTTCCTCGTACGATGTGGGGGGCGGGGGGGGGGGAGCGCGCGGTGGGGGGGGGCAGAAGCGGGCGCCCGAGTTTTGCCCGTATAAGGGCAGCGGCGTGCAGCGGGAAACACGAAGCTGTGTCTGTGTGCGTGTCTGTGTTGTTTGTGCGCGTGCGTGTGTGTTGTTTGTGTGCGTGTGTCCGTGCGTGTCTGTGTTGTTTGTGCGCGTGCGTCTGTGCGTGTCTGTGTTGTTTGTGCGCGCGTGTGTGTCTGTGTGTGTGTCTGTGTGCGTGTCTGTGTTGTTTGTGCGCGCGTGTGTGTCTGTGTGTGTGTCTGCGTGTGTGTGCCTGCGTGTGTGTGTCTGTGTGTGTCTGTGTGTGTGTCTGCGTGTGTCTGCGTGTGTGTGTCTGTGTGTGTGTCTGCGTGTGTGTGTCTGTGTGTGTGTCTGCGTGTGTGTGTGCGTGTGTGTGTCTGCGCGTGTGTGTGTCTGCGCGTGTGTGTGTCTAGGCGTGTGTATCTGCGCGTGTGACTGGGTGTTTTTGTGATATCCGAACCGGTGTTGGGCTTCCCCCTGACGACGAGCGACTCCTCTTTAAACGAATGAGCACGGGTGGCTATGTACGGTGCGAAAGAAGTTCGACATACACGCGTACCTGGCGCGTGCTGATGTAAACATCCTCACCACCGACACCACGACCCGTGCCGGCCTCAATTGGCACTCACTGACAGCATTTGCCCCAACAGCCGGACTCAGCTATATAGGGCATCTTTGTGTGTGTCTGTGGCTCTGTCTTTGTGTGTCTGTGTGGGCGCTCAGCCTCAAATGAGTACCTGGTGCGTTGTGTAAAACGTCGCAACTGGGCGTGTGGTGCTGACCACCCACCCCCTCGTGTGCCGTGCCGGCCTTCATAGGTGCTCGCTAACAGCACTTGCCCCAAAGTCCCTTCAGGCTATACGGGGCGGCATCTTTGTGTGCGTGTGTTGCGGGAGGATGGTCAGTTTCGCTGTGCCGTGAAGCGTTGTCTGGACTTGTCTTGCACGGGGGGGGGAGGAGAGGGGGGAGGGGGCCGCACCCCTAGGTCGACTCAGCCTCAAGTGAGTAAACGTTTCGCTATGTAAACATCAGCGCCAAGGAAGGCAGTGGAGTGGCCGCCGTCACCACGCCCAATCCTCGGGTGCTCTCGAACAGCAAATAGTCGTCGGCGAAGACGAGGACACACACAAAGACAAAGATCCCCCGTGGAGCCTTTTTAGCGCACTGTCGGGGGCCAAGTGCTGTGAATGCCAACAAGGATCACGTGGCGATGGGGTGGACGTGGCCATCACCAAAGCGCGGGCCGCCTTTGTCTTCCCAGGACCTGCGTAGATATTCGACATGGATATTGTTGGCCTTGAGAGGAGGGGATCGAACTCGGCTCGCTGCCCACACGCACGCGCACACCCAGCCAGACACAGCACTAAGCGTCTCGCTGCCCACATACACCCTGTCAGACACAGCACTCAGCGGCTCGCTGCCCACACACACCCTGCCAGACACAGCACTCAGCGGCTCGCTGCCCACACACACACACACACCCTGCCAGACACAGCACTAAGCGGCTCGCTGCCCACACACACCCTGCCAGACAGCACTCAGCGGCTCGCTGCCCACACACACACACCCTGCCAGACACAGCACTCAGCGGCTCGCTGCCCACACACCCTGCCAGAGAGCACTCAGCGGCTCGCTGCCCACACACACCCTGCCAGACAGCACTCAGCGGCTGTGATGGTCCCGACGGCGAAATTGCGGTTCAGTGATTCTATAGTACTATACCGCCTTCAACTTTTATGAACGACTGGGTGTTAAAGTTAGCGATTTGTCGTATTATCTGGCTGTATAGCAAATGAAAAAATACAATAACTTTACTATGCAAGTAAAAAATGTGTGTTTTAACATTTATGTTTTTGTTATTTTTAGGACCCCTTTATAACATATGCTAAAGGCCCCGCACTAGCTTAATCCGGCACTGGCTGACCTGTGTGCATACAATAAATCCCTTTTTTAAATAGGGTTGGTTGTGAGGAGTGCACAGATCTTGACACATTGCTTCTGGCAGCCGAGGCTGCGTTGGCTGGGTCACGTAGCCCGCAAGCCCAAGCAGCTTCTGTTTGGCCGGATAGACGGGGCTAAACGGGCGTTCCACGTGCTGGAGAAAGAGATGGAGCTGATGCGGTTCGGGACGTGGAGCTGAGTGGACTTGACGATGATCGGTACCAGCGCTGTCAAGATCGGCCCCTGTGGAGGAGGAGGCTCGTGAAGGACGCCACTGGGAAGTTGGAGGCAGTCGCCCTCCAAAAATATCCCATATAGCCTTGAACAGACCTCTTTGGGTAAGTGCTGTTAACGAGCACCTCTGAAGGCCTGCACGGGTGGGTGGCCAGTACCACGCCCGGCCACCTTTGTCTCACCCAGCGCAGAAGGCTAGGGCAGGTCCAAGACCGGTTCAGATATGTGTCGTGAGCGGGTGTCGAATTGGGGTCGCCTAGTTCATCACCCCGTGCGCTACGCTAACCACATCACCGCCGCTCTCCATAACTCATTGTCTTCGACTCGTATATACAGAGAGGAGACACTCGCTCGCTCACACACACAGCCGCTCATTCCCACGCGCGCAACTTCCCTTATAAAGCCAAACCAGAGTTTAATTCGCTCATAAATTACGACTCCGTACCCAATAACAAAGTTTGGTTGCTGACATATTCGGTGACGATTGAAAGTCCCTTCACCCCACCCACCACGCAGGCATGCAGACGACATCTCTGGCGCGTAACACGTCAGCCGACATCATCATCACCATCATCACCATCATCACCATCATTGTCGTCACCATCATCATTACCATCACCACCATCACCACCATCGTCACCATCATCATTATCATCACCATTGCCATACTCACCATTGCCATCATCACCATTACCATCATCACCACCACCATCATCTTCTTCATCATCAACATTTCCATCATTACCATCATCACCATCATTACCATCATCATCACCATTGCCATCATCATCATCATCACCACCATCGACTCCTCTCGTCTCAAGGTATTCAGTGTCAGACGCTGTCGCACTGCCTGTCCATTACAGGTTAACGATGACACAGTCCGGGTGGAGGGTTTAATTTGTACAATCATTAATTCGCATTAGCAATCACAACAGATGACACATGCTCGCCACCATCACTGGGCAGCACCATCGTTCATCAGCCCCCCCCCCCCCCGAGTTGCACTATAGTCACGAGTAAAGCTGAGATATTCACGAATACATTCTGAAATCTCCGAGAGATCAAGGAAGAAAGGTGGTGGTGAGGGTGATAGCGGCATTTTCCTAACGTTATAATATCACTTACATGTAAAAAAAAAATGTATACAATTAATAAATAAACCCCTCGGTGAATACGTAGGAGGCTTTCACGACCAATATTATTGATAATCAATGTTTTTCGGTGAGATCGCTTAGACATAAATGTTGTGTCGTAACCCTCCACCACCCGCTACAGCCAGGAAGGTTTGTCACGTAAACAAAACGCGCAAATTACTAGGATACTGTAGTGTATAATGTAGTGTATAGTGTAGTGTATAATGTAGTGTATAGTGCAGTATATAGTGTAGTATATAGTGTAGTATACTGCTTCAGCCCACCGGCGTGTTGGAGAGTAAATCCACAACGTTTACAATTTCAGTAGTACGACGTTTTCGCTGGTAATTACATCCAGCAACACCGGGCGATTTACTCTCCAACACACCGGTGGGCTGAAGTAGTAAACTAATTGGCGCGTCTTGTTTACGTGACAATCCTTACTGGCTGTTTCGGGTGGTGGAGGGTTACGACTCATTCCCGAAAAACCTTTATCATAAAATAAACCCCTGTTTAAAATTACCGGGGTTATTCTTTTGTAAATAAAATAAACCAAGTGACCAGTGAAATGAAATTTGATGTTACAATACACATTTTTTTTAAATAGATTTTTATGGGAACCATTCTGGCGATAGAATCGACTCTGAAAATATTGGGAATGTGGGTCTCCCGGTTCGGGGAGAAGGCCCTACCCACCTCGCCCCCACACCCACCCCAGATCCCTTCTGGCCTCCACTGTGAACCGAGAGTACAGATTTATACTTTCAGCGCTCGTGCGGATTTTTGTAAGGAAGTTGTTCAGGAAGCGCATGAATGTCGTACGCTCCCGTCGCGGGTCACGCTGGCGAAATGTTAACTCCCTCGCCCGGTACGCACGAGGTCGTGGGTTCGCTTCCGACCCTGAAGTCTGACTTTATATTTGGAGTTTGCGTGTCTCTCTCGCCCGTGGTCGCGTGGATTTTTTTCCTCGGGGACTCTCCAGTTTTTCTCCTCCACGTTTAGAAACGTGTGCCCTTAAGAGTGTCTGGCTGCTGTATATGTCCACATGATAAGCCACTTATCAATTGTGGCCAGGTCGCTTGTGAAAAATAGCTACATAGCTCAGTGAGCCTTACCTGGCAAAATACAAAGTTTAGTCGAGTAAGTTAATATCCGCAAGGCCGCCCTGGTTAATACTGCTGCGCGTGTAATTAACCATGGAATACTCTGCGCGCCAACCGCTTTACATTGGGAGGAGAGAAGGGCATCCGCGTGCTGGCGTCGAGGTCCCAATTTTTGGCTAGCATTTGAAAAATGACTTACATTTTATTTACTTATTTGATTACAAAAATTGCTTCATTGGGAAACGCATTGCAATCGTCGCTTCCCTTCTGTGAAAGAAAAAAACTATCAGGACCCTCATGAAGACGAGTCTTGAAATTCCACTGAGGCTTTATTGATTATACAAACGTAATAATAAAATCATCTATATGATATGTAAAAGGACCATTTCCCGAAACGTCGCCTATTATATGTATTTTTCCCTATTAAGGCCACGATGTTATTGACTAATCTGTCGCGTTCTTAATAAAAATAATTGCCACATTCTCCTCTTCACCTTCATTAACACATTCCGTGACATCTTTGACCTCCGTGCGTGACAAAATCGTGAGTGGTGTCACGTTTCAGCAGTCTCCTCGACGATTCGATCATTTTTTGCGAGTTGATTAATCGATTATTGTGACACTGCGTGGAATGTGGCGACCTCTAGCGGTCGCTGGGGGTAACGTGTACACACGTGACATGCAACGCATGACGAATCGAAAACAAAAACTTGGTTCTTACAACACACGATTCGATTCGCTATTCGATCATTCCAAATCATCGATTATTATCAAACATCATCCTGCGTAGTCGGGGTCAAAAGAAATCCGCGGAAGCTGGAACCATGTACACACATGTGTAGCGCTTTGGTCAATCTACTGCTGGATGAGGGGGGCTGGATTAGGGTGGGGTGAATTATTAACCATACTTCCCCCCTCTGGTCAATGCGGATTCGCGAACGCTCGTCAGTGCGGGAGCATAGCCGTTGGTGAATAGTACAGTACAACAATACATAATTCCGAATTGCCCACAACGTGCAGCCTCTAGCACCTCGTGTGCGTGGGGGTCACCCATCCATCGAGCTTCCCCAGGCTTAAATCCCGCTTAGCATCATTCCGAGCTCGGAAGATAATCGGACTTTTGTTTTGC
This sequence comes from Petromyzon marinus, assembly GCF_048934315.1. NCBI lineage: Eukaryota > Metazoa > Chordata > Hyperoartia > Petromyzontiformes > Petromyzontidae > Petromyzon > Petromyzon marinus. The sequence continues at coordinate 1,944,384 of NC_133709.1, read as the reverse complement.
TGACGAGACATCATTTACGACAATAACTCCATTTAAAGTCGACGTCGCAGGTGACGCGGTCGTCCCCGATGATGAACCCTGAGCTCGATCCAAGACGAGTCGCACGCACTGAACCCGGCGCGGTGAAGTATGGCAAAAACGAATCGCGCGATTCGACAAGACGCGGGGGGTAGCTCACATCGAGCGGTTGCATTCACGCACAATTGGCTGAGCATGATTCTAATTTGAATGTATCTCATCAACATCGTTCACATGTAGTACACTGTATATATATATTTCATCACTCCGGCGCTGGCACGCACGTTCCATTGCGACTGCGCTTCTTGAATAAGCTTTGGAACGCCGTACCGTCAGCCGTCGGTGGACCTCGGGAAGACGTTTCGCCGTCGAACCCCTTGAGCAGTTTGACGAGAGATGCCCGAATGGCGTTTCGCGAACGCTACAAGTAAACATTCGCAGGCAGGTCTAGAGGCCCCCACCCCCACGAGAGTCGTCCACGGACCGCGACCTTTGCCTTTCGAGGAACTCCGGAACTTCCAACGATGTCGATGGACACCGCCCCCCCCCCCCCCCCCGCATCAATGTCCCCTCGTGGAACTGAATTCGCTGACTCGGCAGTTCCCGTGCCGTGCCGAGTGACTGCTCGGACGTGGGGGGGGGGGGGGGGGTAGGGAGCGGTGGCGCAGCGGTTGGCGCAGCGTGGCACTGCGCCGGCCACTGCGAGCCAGGCCGCCCAACTTCCATCTCGCCCCCCCCCCCCCACACCTAGGTCGACTCAGCCTCAAATTGTGCGATGCGTGAATGTCGCCACCGGGGTGCGAGTCTGACAGCATCAACCTCTCGTGCGGTGCCAGCTGACAGCACTTGCCCCAACAGCCTGTTAAAGGCTACACGGGGGATCTTTGTCTGTGTGTGCTCGCTGACAGCACTTGCCCCAACAGCCTGTTAAAGGCTACACGGGGGATCTTTGTCTGTGTGTGCTCGCTGACAGCACTTGCCCCAACAGCCTGTTAAAGGCTACACAGGGGATCTTTGTCTGTGTGTGCTCGCTGACAGCACTTGCCCCAACAGCCTGTTAAAGGCTACACGGGGGATCTTTGTCTGTGTGTGTGTGCTCGCTGACAACACTTGCCCCAACAGCCTGTTAAAGGCTACACGGGGGGATCTTTGTCTGTGTGTACTCGCTGACAGCACTTGCCCCAACAGCCTGTTAAAGGCTACACGGGGGATCTTTGTCTGTGTGTGTGCTCGCTGACAGCACTTGCCCCAACATCCTGTTAAAGGCTACACGGGGGATCTTTGTCTGTGTGTGTGCTCGCTGACAGCACTTGCCCCAACAGCCTGTTAAAGGCTACACGGGGGATCTTTGTCTGCACGCTGCGTGTGTGTCGCCCGATCTCGTCCGACCTCGTAAGCTAAGCGGAGTTGACCCTGGATAGCGCTTGGAGGGGCTGACCACGCCCGTGCGAACATTGGCCACGTGCAGGGGGGAGTCGTGGGCAGTAGAGGGCAGTGCAACAAAATCCATTGCTGTGCCGCATTCCTCCCACCTGAACCAACCTCGCACTGACCGGAGTGGTGAAGTATGGCCAAATGACCATCACGGTCCGCAAGGCGTGCGGAGGCCCTCATCCAGCAGTGAATTGGCCAAAGGGCCGTGCGTGTGTGTGCGTGTGTGTGCGTGCGTGCGTGTGTGTGCGTGTGTGTGTGTGCGTGTGTGTGTGTATGTGTGTGCGTGTGTGTGCGTGCGTGTGTGTGCGTGCGTGTGCGTGTGTGTGCGTGTGTGTATGTGTGTGTGCGTGTGTGTGCATGTGTGTGGGACAATGGGGAGCGGTGGTGTAGCGGTCAGCGCGCTGCGCAAAGAACCTGGTGGCCCGAGTTGATTCCCGCTCACGACCAACACCCAGTGACGATTATCTCAACCGGGTCCTGGGCCTCCCCTAGGTCGACTCAGGCTCAAATGAGTACCTGGTGCGGTGTGTAAACATCGCCACTCGAGAGACAAAGACGGCCGGGCGTGGAGTTGGCCACCCACCCCCTCGTGTGCCGTGCCGGCCTTTATAGGTGCTCGCTAACAGCACTTGCCCCCACAGTCTGTTACAGGCTACACGGGCGATCTTTGTCTGTGTGTGCTCGCTAACAGCACTTTCCCCCACAGCCTGTTACAAGCTACACGGGGGATCTTTGTCTGTGTGTGCTCGCTAACAGCACTTGCCCCCACAGTCTGTTACAGGCTACACGGGCGATCTTTGTCTGTGTGTGCTCGCTGACAGCACTTGCCCCAACAGCCTGTTAAAGGCTACACGGGGGGATCTTTGTCTGTGTGTGCTCGCTGACAGCACTTGCCCCAACAGCCTGTTAAAGGCTACACGGGGGATCTTTGTCTGTGTGTGCTCGCTAACAGCACTTGCCTCCACAGTCTGTTACAGGCTACACGGGCGATCTTTGTCTGTGTGTGCTCGCTGACAGCACTTGCCCCAACAGCCTGTTAAAGGATACACGGGGGATCTTTGTCTGTGTATGATCGCTAACAGCACTTGCCCCCACAGTATGTTACAGGCTACACGGGGGGATCTTTGTCTGTGTGTGCTCGCTGACAGCACTTGCCCCAACAGCCTGTTAAAGGCTACACGGGGGATCTTTGTCTGTGTGTGCTCGCTAACAGCACTTGCCTCCACAGTCTGTTACAGGCTACACGGGCGATCTTTGTCTGTGTGTGCTCGCTGACAGCACTTGCCCCAACAGCCTGTTAAAGGATACACGGGGGATCTTTGTCTGTGTATGATCGCTAACAGCACTTGCCCCCACAGTATGTTACAGGCTACACGGGGCATCTTTGTCTGTGTGTGCTTGCTGACAGCACTTGCCCCCACAGCCTGTTACAGGCTACACGGGTGATCTTTGTCTGTGTATGATCGCTAACAGCACTTGCCCCCACAGTATGTTACAGGCTACACGGGGGATCTTTGTCTGTGTGTGCTCGCTGACAGCACTTGCCCCAACAACCTGTTACAGGCTACACGGGACAATGCTCACGCGAACCGGACGGGAGCAGTGATCCCCTGCAACGGTTCGAGACCGAAAACGCCCGCCCAGCTAAACATGTAACATGTAACGTGAGGCCAACGTTGCCTCAACGGATTCAGCCGCATGCCAACGTCGCCCCAACGTTGGGCCAACGTTGGGGCGACGTTGGGGAAGCGTCGCCCGAACGTTGCACGTTTTACCGGGCACGAACTAGTTTGGGATCCGTGATGCAAGAGGTGGGGGTGGGCGTAGGGGTGGGGTAGGGGGGGGCAGGGGGGGGGAGGGGAGCAGGGGGGATGGGGGTAGGGGTGGGATCGGGGGGCATGTGGGAGTGGGGGGCAGGTGGGGGTGGGGGGGCAGGTGGGGGTGGGGGGGCACGTGGGGGTGGGGAGGCGAGGGGGGGAGGGGTCAATACTCCCACAGAGATTCGGAATCCACAGAGTCGGCGTCAGCCCGCACCCCTCCGGCCTGGTCGCCTCGCACGAGGCGTCCGTTGGGGGCTCTGAGCGCCACGCGGCTGTAGCCGACGAACTCCAAATAGAAGTCCGTGGGCTCATCCCCGCACAGCGCCACGTCCAGCCCGCTCAGCGCCCAGTAGCGCTGGTTCTGACCTGGGGGGGTGACAAGGGAAGGGGGAGGGGGCAGGGGGATGAGGTGGTGGGTTTAGCTGCAGGGGGCTTTGAACAAATGGTGAACGCTGAAATGGGACTGTCGTTTTTAATGGCAACAAGGAAGGGATAATACACTGTGACATGATAACGATTTCGTATTCTTCGGTTCGTACGGTAAAGCCACGTAGATAGAAAAAAAATGAAACTACAAAATTAAAACTACGACGTCTTTTTTTTCTTCCTCCTGATGACGATCGCAGGTGTTGTGATCTAAACGTCGTAGTCTTTTTTATATTTTATTTTTTTCTATCTACGTGACTTTACCGAAAGAACCAACGAATATTAATTTCCTGCAATCACGAAAGTTTGAGGTCAAAATGATAACGAATGAACGTTAATAGCTTTGAGAAAGTCAAAGAGTCTCCACTTGTTCGCCATCGTTGTCAACACGTGACCTGGAATCTTCACCAGGTGGTCTCCAGAGCCCGGTGGCAGCAGCATATTGCTTGTGGCATCGTTGCAAATTCTCCGAAGTGTTCACATTTTGTTTTATTATGAGACCTCCTTTGCCAGTAACAAGATATAGGAAGAGGTTTTACCCTTTTAACTGGCACAACAACTGACACCTTTATTCAAGGCATCATGTTGCAATAACCACAACACAAGCAGTCAAAATGCAAACAAAAAAGACAACTCTGATAATAATATGCACTGTCCTTGAATTTGATTGGTCCACACCCAAGACGGCTTTTCTTAGAGCCTAGTCTCCATTGGTGTTGGACCAGAAGACGCCAAAAGGCGTACAGAGTTGTCCTTTTTGTTTGCATTTTGACTGCTTGTGTTGTGGTTATTGCAAACATGATGCCTTGAATAAAGGTGTCAGTTTTTGTGCCAGTTAAAAGGGTAAAACCTATTCCTATATCTTGCTACTGGCAAAGGAGGTCTCATAATGTAAATGCTCAACCCGAGCCCTCAATACTCTGATAGTGCGCTGTTTTTTAGGTGTACGCCTTTTGGCGTCTTCTGGTCCAATACCAATGGAGACTAGGCTCTAAGTAAAAGCCGTCTCGGGTGTGGACCAATCAAATTCAAGGACAGTGCATATTATCAGAGTTGTCCTTTTTGTTTGCATTTTGACTGTTTGTGTTGTGGTTATTGCAAACATGATGCCTTGAATAAAGGTGTCAGTTTTTGTGCCAGTTAAAAGGGTAAAACTTATTCCTATATCTTGCTACTGGCAAAGGAGGTCTCATAATGTAAATGCTCAACCCGAGCCCTCAATACTCTGATAGTGCGCTGTTTTTGAGGTGTACGCCTTTTGGCGTCTTCTGGTCCAATACCAATGGAGACTAGGCTCTAAGTAAAGCCGTCTCGGGTGTGGACCAATCAAATTCAAGGACAGTGCATATTATTATCTGAGTTGTCTTTTTTGTTTGCAATTTGACTGTTTGTGTTGTGGTTATTGCAACATGATGCCTTGAATAAAGGTGTCAGTTTTTGTGCCAGTTAAAAGGGCAAAACCTATTCCTATTTTGTTTTATCTTTCGAGCAATGGCCCTTCTCAATAGCACATTAATCCTAAAGATCACGCTGGTCGTGGCGATGGTGGTAGTTGGTATGGTTATGACAGCGGTGGTGGTGGTGATGATTATGATAGTGGTAATGAAAGTGGTGGCGATGATGATAGTGGTTGTGATAATGATAGTGGTTGTGATAATGATGATAGTGGTGGTGATGATGATAGTGGTTGTGATAATGATAGTGGTTGTGATAATGATGATGATAGTGGTGATGATTATGATAGTGGTAATGATAGTGGTGGTGATGATGATAGTGGTAGTGATGATGATGATGATAGCGACGAAGATCATACTAGTGGCAACGATGATGATGCTGATGATAATAGTGGCGATGATGACATTGGTGTTGGTGGCGATGTTAGCGCTGCTGATGATGATATTGGTGGTGGTGATGATGATAGTGGTGGTGGTGGTGGTGATGATGATAGTGGTGGTGATGATATTGGTGGTGGTGGTGGGGGTGGTGGTGATGATAGTGGTGATGATAGCGGTGATGATGATAGTGGTGCTGCTGATGATGATGACAGTGGTGATAGCTGCTGCTGCTGCCGCCGCTGCTGCTGCTCCCACCCTGGATTGCGTAGGCGCCGTTGCGGTAGTGCAGGCGGAAGGTCTGGTAGGAGGAGCGGTTGGCGTGCAGAGTGGGCGCGTCGCCGCGGTGCGCGTTCATGAAGCCGTGCTCGCCGCGCAGCACGAGGATGGGGCGGTTCACCAGGCGCAGCATGAACAGCTCGGCCTCGCCTGCACGGCCACACCGGGGGGGAGGGGGGGCAGGAGGTCGACCCGAGCCGCGTCGCTCAGAGTGAGCCCACGTCTGGCTCATACGGCCCACTGCCTCGCTCAGTGAGCCCACGTCTGGCTCATACGGCCCACTGCCTCGCTCAGTGAGCCCACGTCTGGCTCATTCGGCCCACTGCCTCGCTCAGAGTGAGCCCACGCCTGGCTCATTCGGCCCACTGCCTCGCTCAGAGTGAGCCCACGTCTGGCTCATACGGCCCACTGCCTCGCTCAGTGAGCCCACGCCTGGCTCATTCGGCCCACTGCCTCGCTCAGAGTGAGCCCAGGTCTGGCTCATTCGGCCCACTGCCTCGCTCAGAGTGAGTCCACGCCTGGCTCATTTGGCCCACTGCCTCTCTCAGTGAGTCCACGCCTGGGACATTTGGCCCGCTGCGTCGCTCCCGAATAAACGACGCACACAAAGACAAATATCTCCCCTACAGCCTTTACAGATTGTTGGGCCCGAAAAAAAGGTACGCTACGGGGATGGTTGGCCAGCACCACGCCCGGCCGCCTTTGTCTCCCACAACAACAACCGCCGCTCGCCACGGAGCAGCGGTGACGTGGTGCTCGTGCCAGCCCACGTGCACTTTGAGAAGCGTCGATCGCAGAAGGTCACGGGACAGACCCCCCCTCCCCCCGCCAGCTGTCGTGGGTTGGCTGATGGAGACGACCGGCAAGATGCACACCCAGCTGCGCCCCCAAAGTAAAAAGACAAAGATCCCCCGTATAGGCTTAACAGACTGTAGGGGCAAGTGCTGTTAGCGAGCACCAATAAAGGCTGGCACAGCACTCGAGGGGGTGGGTGGTCAACACCGCGCCCGGCCGCCTTTGTCTCCCTAGTGACGATGTTTGCACATCGCACCAGGTACTCATTTGAGGCTGAGTCGACCTAGGGGAGGCCCAGGACCCGGTTCAGATAATCTTCACCGTAGTGTTGGTGGCTGTGATCGGGAATCGAATCCGGGTCGCCGGACTCCTAGCGCAGCATAGGCGCTAACCGCTACGCCATCACCCCCACACACTCACACACACACGCACACTGACACACACACACGCACACTCACACATACACGCACACTGACACACACACACTCACACTGACACACACACACGCACACTCACACACACATGCACACTGACACACACACGCACACTGACACACACACACACGCACACTCACACACACACACGCACACTCACACACACACGCACACTGACACACACACACTCGCACTCACACTGACACACACACGCCCACTGACACACGCACGCACACTGACACACACACACGCACGCACACTCACACTGACACACACACACGCACACTCACACACGCATGCACACTGACACACACACACACGCACACTCACACACGCATGCACACTCACACTGACACACTCACACACGCACACTGACACACACACTCACACACACACGCACACTGACACACACACACGCACACTCACACACGCATGCACACTCACACTGACACACTCACACACGCACACTGACACGCACGCACCCACGGTGTCGCTAGAGGCGGAGAGGCGACCGTTCTTCTTGGTCGTCACGTACTTCCCGTTCTGAGCTTTGACCGCGATCTGCTTCCCGCGCCACTCAATGTCGAAGAAACAGCTGTCCCCTCTGCCACGTGACACGCACACGGAGTGCACACGCACAGTACATACATGCGGCACACACACAGTACACACACACCACACACGCACAGTACACACACCGTTCGTACACACAGTACACACAGTACACATGTATGAAGAAGTCGACGTTCATGCACCACCGCAGTAGTAAACAGGGCGGTCTGCCGGATTCGAACCGCGATCCTCTGCAACACGTGGTGAACGCGTTTCCACTGGCCTATGCCACCGACCTTACACACACACACTCCGTATAAACAGTACACAGTACTCACACACAGACAGTCCGTATAAACATAAAATAAAGATAAAGATCCCCCATATAGCCTTAACAGACTGTAGGGGCAAGTGCTGTTAGCGAGCACCTATGAAGGCCGGAACGGTACACGAGGGGGTGGGTGACCAGCACCACGCCCGACCGCCTTTGTCTCCCTAGTGGCAATGTTTACACACCGCACCAGGTACTCATCTGAGGCTGAGTCGACCTAGGGGAGGCCCGGGACCGGTTCAGATAATCGTCACTGGTGTTGGCCGTGAGCGGGAATCGAACCCGGGTCGCCAAGTTCATAGCGCAGCGCGCTAACCGCTACACATGACACACAATACTCACATACACACAGTCCGTATAAACAGCACACACATGACACAGAGACACACAGTACACACACACAGTGTTCACGAACACACACACACAACAACCGCCGCCATTCATCACTAAGTGGCGTTGGCATCACCGCAATGCCAGGATAGGTGCACTTTGAGATCGTCAAGTTTTAGAGACTTGCTGCTGCTGTCAGGAAGGCTCACGGAACCGCGGCACGTGTCAAGGGTTCACTGCCTGAGATGATTGACAGATGCCCTACCTGTGATAACTCGCTGCGCTTTGCACGCAAAGACAGACACACACACCACATTCACACCACACAAACCACACACACCACACACACACACCACACACGGACCACACGCACCACTCAAACACCACACATACACACACCACACACACACATACACACCACACACACCACACAAACACCACACGCGCACGGACACACACAGAAGCCACACACCACACAGACACACACCAGACAGACACCACACACACCATACACGCCACACACATACATACACACACCACACACATACACACATCACACATACACCACATACGCCACACACACATACACACGCCACACACACACCGCACCGAATAGCCAGAAAAACTGTTGGGGCAAGTGTTAGCCAGCAACAAAGCCCAGCCGCTTTTATCTTCCCAGTATCCCTGTTTCGCGTGAGCGCCTCCATCCCCCCCTCCTCCTCCACCACCCAGGCAGATGGCCTTGCCCCCTTAATCTGTGCATATCTAATCTGAGAGTCCGAACTCCGCCTGATTCACGCGCGCCGATTTACAATCGCCTGCGACCGGCCTCGAGTGAACCCCTTAAACTTGCCACGTTCGGGACATTCGGGAAGACGTCTCGACTCGTGATCATCACCTGCGTTGCGATCGTCATCGTCGTCGTCGTCAACCATGGTCAGTCCACTGCTGGATGAAAGCCTTACCACTCCCCCCACCAACATCCCAAAACCGGACGCCGCAGAGAGTAATCGATGAAACGCGATTCTCTTCGCGCGCCGTGGCATGCATCGAGGAAGATGAGTGGCCGTGATCATTGATCACTTCTGGCGGAACGTTTGTCCTTTGCTGACAATCCAGAGCACTGCGATTATATTAATTAGCTCGGCCACCTGAGTTGCATTCCCGGCCAAGGCGAACTTTCGTGGCGACTGAGATCCGAACCGATTCCTGGCTATGTCCCCCGCCAGCCCCCCCCCTCGCCCCACCACTTTCACCGATAAATCGCACTGACCAACGTGGTGAAATATGGCAATGATTTACATTTTTTTGCCGATCACTAATCAAATGTTTTATTCATGTAGAGCGCCTACCACTCAAGGCGGGAAATGTGGTGACATCGACACACACCGCTCAGAGACAACGCAATCGAACAAAGTTCCTAAAAGTCGTAAAGATCCCCGCGACTCAGAGAGGATCGCCGACGGAGTTTGAACTCTGATCGTTGGTGGAGGTGGGGGAGAGAGGCGATGGGGAGAGCAGGAGGAAGAGGAGGAGGAAAGTGCCTTTGAGGAGGTGTATCAAAGGTGACGAACCAAGGACGGGGAGGAGAGAAGTGGACGGAATAATTGGCCCCAAAAAAATTCCCAAATGCGTGACCCTCTTGTAAAAGTCTTGATGGAATCAGCGAAGCTTTTCAGCGTGTGGTCATCATAATAATAGTCATCATAATAATAGACGTGACCCAATGGCCTAGTGACCCAGTGACCTTTCCCTGCCCCACTCCTCCCGCTTTGCCCGGTGGGGCCGGCACCCACTTGTCGGAGGTGGAGGCCTGGATGCTGCCGTTGTTGACCAGGGCCCAGTAGTGGCTGCCGCACGTGCGGAACGCGACTCGTGAGCTCCCGCGGTCGATCTCCATCTGGAACGTCTCCGTGTCCGTCTCTTCGTCTTGGTTCGCGGACACGTCCATCGCTGCGCGCACGACAACGCGCGCGCACGCACGGGCATACGCGCACGAGAACACGCGCACGCGCGGGGACACACAAGCACAGGAACACGCGCACACGGGAACACGCACGCACGAGAAGACGCACGAGAAGACGCACGGGAACACACAAGCACAGGAACACGTGCACACGGGGAACACGCACGCACGAAAAGATGCACGAGAAGACGCACGGGAACACACAAGCACAGGACCACGCGCACACGGGAACACGCACGCACGAGAAGACGCACGAGAAGACGCGCGGGAACACACAAGCACAGGAACACGCGCACACGGGAACACGCACGCACGAGAAGACGCACGAGAAGACGCGCGGGAACACACAAGCACAGGAACACGCGCACACGGGCACACGCACGCACGAGAAGACGCACGAGAAGACGCGCGGGAACACACAAGCACAGGAACACGCGCACACGGGCACACACGGGAACGCACACAAAGACAAATGACAAGCTGTCGGGACAAGTGCTGTTCGTGAGTAGCACTTATGAAGAGCCCGCACGGCAGCACCACGCATGGCCCCCTTTGTCTCTCCCAGCGGCGATGTTTACACACCGCACTGGGAACTCATTTAAGGGACGGCCCATGACCGGTTCAAGTATTCGTCTCGGGTGATAGCCGGGAATCGAACTCAGGTCGCTGGGTTCATAGCACAATCCATTAATCACTACACCACCGCTGCTCATATTGGTATGATGATGGTGATGATGCTATTGGAGATTTGTTTGTTTTCTTATTTGGTAATAAAATATTTAATCTGCAAACTGCTTTGAAATGTAACGTCTCGTGTCGATTGGCATACATAGCGAACACGTGGTTGCACGTGTACACACATTTTAAATCTTTCACGTTCCACCATTCTGCATGTATATAATGGTGGGGTTGAGTATATTGGTGGTGGCGATGATGCTGATGATGGTGGTGATGATGATGCTGCTGATTATGGTGATAATGCGCCTAATGCTGCTGCTACTGCTGCAAATGCTGTTGCTAATGCTACTGCTGCTCATGGTGACGCCACTGCTGCTGCTCTTGCTGCTAATGCTTCTAATGCTTTGAATGCTGCTTATATGCTGCTAATGCTACAAATGCTACTGCTGATGCCACTCATGCTAATGCTGCTAATACAACTGCTGATGCTGCTAATACTGCTACTGATGATAATGACGCCGCCGCCGCCGCTGCCGCCGCTGCTGCTGCTAATGCTATCGCTGTTAAAGCTCCTGCTGCTGATGACGACACTGACGACGACACCGATGACGCTGCCGTTGCCACTGTGACGACACTCGCGGCTCACGCACTCTGCCGCACGCTGAGCATGCGCCCGTTGCATGCGAGCAGCACGAACTGGGGCTGGCTGTCCTCGAGCATGAAGAGGTCGTCCTTGCCGGGCCGCGTGCTCGGCTTCCTCCCCGCTCGCAGCACCCCCGCGGGGCCCATCGCCCCCAGGTAGTGGCCCTGACCCGGTCACAAGGTCACGGTTAGCGTGTGTGTCTGTGTGTGTCTCTGTGTGTGTGTCAGTGTGTGTGTCAGTATGTGTGTGTCAGTGTGTGTCTGTGTGTGTGTGTCTGTGTGTGTGTAAGTATGTGTGCGGTAGTGTAGCAGTTAGTGCACTGCGCTATGAACCCGGCAACCCGGGTTCGTTTCCCGCTCTAAGGCCAACACCCAGTGACGATTATCTGAACCGATCCTGGGCTTACCCTAGGTCGACTCAGCCTTAAATGAGTACCTGGTGCGATGTGTAAACATCTCCACTAGGGAGAAAAAGGCGGCCGGGCGTGGTGTTGGCCACCCACCACCTCGTGTGCCGTGCCGGCCTTCATAGGTGCTCGCTAGCAGCACTTGCCCCAGCAGTCTGTTGAAGGCTATACGGAGGATCTTTGTCTTTTGGGTGGGCAACAACGAAGTCGAAGAGAATTCGGAGCCAAGCAAAAACAGCCGCGTTGCAAAGAAAGCCAGGCCACCGTGGTTATGCGGTTATTTCATATCTAGGCCGGCCCTCAGTGTGGATTATCGGCGTAAGGCACTACCACTACGACCTATGTACGAGGTACATTTATTCATAATAATGCTTTATTATTATTGGAATCCTACCCCAGCGGCCCCCTCCCCCATCCTTCCCCCCTCCCTCCTTCCCTGCGCTATCCAATTCACTCCTCTGCATAACCCGGCGTCTGCCCCCATCGCCCCACCGCCCTCACGCCAGATTTATCATTTCAATAGACGTCATGAAAGGACATGGTAAAATAAGCAATTAAATGTAATTAAATGTTTGGAAAGTCAGGAAGATGCTTGAGACAACCTCGCTCGCTCGCCCGCTGCTGCTGACGCGGAGACTCCCAGGAACGGAGTTTGAACCCTGGCATAGCGAGCCGAGGAAGGAGGCCCGGGGGCAGGGGGCGGTGTGGGAGGAGTGGAAGGGCGATGAGGCCCCTGGAGGAAGTGAAAGACGCAGAGGGAGGACGGGCTGGAGGAGGGTAGTGGTGGAAGGGAATCGGCAGAACATCAAAATGGATGGGGGAAGATTGGGGGAGGGAGGGGATCGTGGGATGGAAGACGCCCCCCCCCCCCCCTCCCCAAGGGTTGTGCACAAACTACAGAGACAAAGATCCCTCGTATAGCCTTAATAGACAAACAGACCCATAGAGATACATAGAGACCCATAGAGATACACTGAAGACGAGCCACAGTCATGCGACCCAACACGACGGACCCCACAATGAACCCACTGCGGTCTGCGCTCCTTCAACGGAGGAGGAGGAGGAGGAGGAAGAGCGACACGACACGAACTCTCTCTCTGCTGAAGCCCTCTCGTCGTGGCCAGCAGCAGCAGCAGCAGACGATGAAGACATTGGCACCTAACTCAAGAGCAGTTGTGCTGCCGTGACACGCATGAATAAGCACACTCTCAACTTCTACAACGGTTTACGCATTTACCCACGAAGGCAAAGGTCCCCCGTATAACTTTCACATATTGTAGGAGCAAGTGTTGTTAGCGAGTAGCACCTATAAATGTCGGCACGGCACACGAGGGGGTGGGTGGCCAGCACCACGCACACCAATACTAACACCCCCGCCATTCGCCACGAAGTGACGGTGACGTCAACCACGGCGCCTGTGCCAGGCTAGGTGCACTGTGAGGCCACGTGAAGTGTCGAAGACTCAACGACAGGTCTCGGGAGAGACCCAGGTGCCATTGGTTGACTGACTAAGATGACGGGCAGATGCAACATCTGTGCCACCTCGCTGCATATTAACCGCTGGGCATTCTGCGCGTCGCTCCTCCGCCCTCCGTTGTTGCTGGAGGGCGACTGCCTCCAACTGCCCAGCAGCGTCCTTCACGAACCTCCTCCACAGACGCCGACCTTGACACCGCTGGTACCGGTCTTTGGAAAGTCCACTCAGCTCCACACCTTCCCGTACCGCATCAGCTCCATCTCCTCTCCAGCCTGTTTAGTGCCCGTTCAGCCCCCTCTATCTGGCCAAACAGAAACTGTTTGGACATGCGGTGGGTAAGCATGTGGGCTGCTACATGACCCAGCCAACGCAGCCTTACCTGCCGGGGGGGGCTCACTGATGGGAACTTGTCCAGTCCTGGACGACTCAAAGACAAAGATCCCCCGCATAGCCTGAAAGACTATTAGGGCAAGTGCTGTAAGCGAGCGGCACCTATGAAGGCCGGCGCGGTACACGGCCGCCTTTGTCTCCCTCGTGGCGAACTCTGGGCGGTTCAGATAATCGTCACTGGTGTTGGTTGTGAGAGCGGTGTGCTGCACTGTGTGTGCGTGTGTGTGTACACACCACACACACAACAAACACCACACACTGCACAACCGATGGGACACACCACATACACACGTGCACACTCTGCACCCCTGATGGTACACACCACACACACACCACACACACACACCACACACACACCACACACACACCACACACCACGCACACACCACACACCACACCACACACACACACCACACACACCACACACACCACACACACACAACACACACACCACACACACACCACACACAACACACACACGCCTGATGGTACACATCACACGCACACACACACCACACACACGCCACACACACCACACACACCTGATGATCACGGAAGGCTAGCCTGCCCCCCTTGAACTCGATGACGTACGCGGTGCCCGGCTCGGCCTCGTTCACGAGGACTCCGTCGCTGCGCAGGAGGCGCGCGTCGCACGCCTTGAGGCTGTAGGCGCCTCCCGGGTTGAACTCGAGCACCACGAGGGAGTCCACGCCCCAGGGGATCGCGCTGTCCGCCAGCAGCTCGTCGCGAGCCGCGGGGGTCGCGGGGGTCGGCGTGGAGAGACGCACGTAGCGCTTCCTGCCCACGCAGTACATGCTCACCTGCGGGGGGTGGAGGGTGACACTTTACTTTGGCGCCGTGCTCGCGCATCGGAGGCGCGGGGGACACGATCACGATTTGGACACAAAAGAAGCCGTTCTGAAGAAATGTAGTTTTTCGATTTTTGTAGCTATTTCTTTTTTAACTTTTTTTTTCGCGCCGTGCGTAGCCACCCGTGCTGATTGGAGGCTGCGGGGGAAGAATAACGATTTGCTAAGAATATGTTCTAAAGAAATTCGTTTTTCGATTTATGTCGGTATTTTGAACTTCTTTTGCGCCGTGCGTAGCCGACCGTGCTAATTGGAGGCGCGGGGAAGGACAACAAACTAAACACAAGAAGCTGCTCTAAATAAATTAGTTTGTCAATCTAGATTATCTAAAAGTGCATAGCTCCGGTGGCTTCCTAATATCAGAAGGAAGAGCGTTCCAGACGGCCGCATCATCAACATCACCACCATCACCAGCATCATGTGTTTGTTACGTCGAACTTCTTACGCACCGTACGTAGCCGACCGTGCTAATCGGAGGTGCGGGTGAAGGACGACAAACTAAACACATAAAAAGCAGTTCCAATGAGATGCGTTTGTCAATCTCGATGATCTCAAAGTGCACGGTTCCATGGCCTCCCTCATATCAGACGGTCGCAGAAGCGCATCTGAAAGCGTGCGATGCGGTGATCGTTCTTATCCGATGGCTAGATAGACGAAGAGCGACGTTTACTTGTTTGCGAGGATGCCCCCTCGATGATGAGATGAGCATTGTAAGGCATCGATGCTCACTTAATATTTAACAGCCCTGAGCCACTTGTGGATATTCCACATTCGTACGGCGGGGGTCAGGTGCATCCACATACACCAACTGTTGACTTTCACCCTCCCCACCCACAACCCCCAACACCAAGGTGGGTTACTTGTTGTATCCACCCCAGAGGGAAGATGGGCTGTGTAAACCGGGATGTGAACTCGTAACCTTCGGATCGCGAGCCACTCCCTCTTCCGCTTGAGCCACCCGTCCGAATGATGAATCGTCTGATGATGATGATGATCACAATAATGCTGCTACTGATGATGATGATGATCACAATAATGCTGCTACTGATGATGATGATCACAATAATGCTGCTACTGATAATGATGATCACAATAATGATGCTACTGATGATGATGATCACAATAATGCTGCGACTGATGATGATGATGATGATCACAATAATGCTGCTACTGATGATGATGATCACAATACTGCTGCTACTGATAATGATGATCATCATCATCATCATCATTGTGGTGATTAGTATCATTATGATGTGGCTACTGATACTTGGTAGACAAATGACGATAACTGATTAAAATTATGCTGCTGCTGCTGTTGCTGCTGCTGCTGTTGCTTCCTGACGAATCTTCTGCTGCTGCTGATGATGATGATGATGACCTCCTCCCCCTGCCCCTCCTCCTTCAACCACCATCACCACCAACGATGCTATTCGAGCCACCCGCCCGCCCGCCACCAGCGCTGGAATTTATTTCCGACAATTGAACCCCCCACGAACGCCATCATCCGCTCACCTGTGGGTGCATGGCCAGGTGCACAGCCCACAGCTCGTTGGAGCTCAGAGTCTGAGCCCAGCACTCCAGCGGCTCCGAGTCGCTGGGGGTCTGGGGGGCCAGGCCCCCCGCCACCGAGGCGCACCCGAGTCCCAGGTAGCGGCCGTAGCGCTCCGACTGCAGAGCCCATCGACCGTCGGCTTGGGGGAACACGAAGAACCTTGGGGTGGGGGGGGGGCGGGGTGTGGGAGGCGGCACACATTGTGGGGAGCAAGGTAGAGAGATAAGGCAGTTGGGGGGGGAGCGTTCACTATAAAAAAAATTACCAGGTAAGGCCCCACTAAGCTGTACAGCTCTTTTTCAGAAGCGACCTGTCTATCGCAAATGTTCGCTCCACGAGAAGCGGCTGATCATCATCACTCTAAAGGCGCGTTGCTGTTGATTTTAAATGTGGAGGGAAAGCCCCGGAGAGCCGGGAAAAAATGCCACGCGACCACGGAGAGAGGGACACCCAAACTCCAAATATACAGCAGCAGGCGTCAAGGTCGGAATCGAATCCACGACCTCCTGCATACCAGGCGAGGTAGTTAACATCTCGTCACCGCGGCGCTCTGGCTTGCAGGGGATACGAGCCATACGATTATCGTGGTTGTGTTATCGTATGGCGGAGCGTACTATCTTAGTGTGTCACAAGGGGGGTCCTGGCGAGGGCTCGCGTGAGTTACGGACACCACGGAGGGTCATCGTGAGCCATTGTCATCAGCTACAGCGCCACCGCCACCATCATCACCATCATCACGACGGTCACATGCCGTGACAGCTCAGCCGCAATCGCCCTGGGCTCATCTCCCTGCCCGAAGCCACGAACCATACCCACACCGCCCACACTCACCCCCATCACCTGTCTCCATCACCCACCCCCATCACCTATCCCCATAACCCATCACCTGTGCCCATCACCCATCACCCACCCCCATTACCTATCCCCATCACACACTCCATCACCTATTCCCTACACCCACTCCATCAGATGTGCCCATAACCCATCCCCATCACCTGTGCCCATCCATCATCGCCCACCCCCATTACCTATCTCCATCACACACGCCCATCAGCTATCCCCATCACTCACTCCATCACCTGTGCCCATCACTCATCCCGCATGACCTCTGCCCATCACCGATCACCTACCCCCATCACCTGTGCCAATCACCCATCACCCACCCCATCACCTGTGCCCATCCCCCATCACCTGCACCCATCGCTGCCACCCCCCCCCCCCCCACACCTTCCCACATCACGCGCACGAGCGTCCCCGCACCTGCACTCGGGCCCAGGTTTGTCGCAGTCGGCCGATACCCTCCCGTTTTTGTCGGCGCTCAGGAACCGCCCCAGGTGACTCCTCAGCAGCACAGGGGTGGTGGCCGCGTCTGCTCCGGCCTGCCCGCCGGCCGCGGCCTCCGGGCAGGTCGCCGCCGCCTCCTCCTGGAGGGCCCACACCTGCTTGCGCTTGAGGCTCTGGCCCGCCACGTTCACCGTGAAGCCGAACGGCTCCGCCGTCAGATAGCGGCCCGACTCCGTGACGAGGCCGAAGTGGACATTGAGTAGCTCCGGGGCGGCCATGGTGCCCGACTGTGGAGGGGTGGTGATGATGGTGGTGGTGATGGTGGTGGGGGAGGATGTGGGTGATGGTGGGGGAGGATGTGGGTGATGGTGGTGGTGGGGGAGGATGTAGGTGAGTAGATGAGCGACTTCTGTTTGGCCAGTGGGGTTAAACGGGCGCGGCACGGACTAGGGAAGGGATGGCGCTGATGCGGTATTGGAGGATGTGGAGCTGATCGGACTTGGCGATGACCGGTACCGGCGGTGTCAAGATCGGCCCCTGTGGAGGAGGAGGAGGCTCGTGATGGACGCTGCTGGGCAGTTGGAGGCAGTCGCCCTTCTGACAACAACGGAGGGCAGAGGAGCGACGCTCACAACAACGAGCGGATCGCAGGGCGCATAAAGCGCAGCGAGGTGGCACAGTGGGGAGCACATCTGGTGCATCTGCCAGTCATCTTAGTCAGTAAACCCAAGGCACATGGATCTGTCAGGTGACCTATAAACGACCCTTCGATACCTCAAATGGCCTCTCCTAGGTCGACTCAGCCTTAAACGAGAACCTGCTGAGGAGTGTATTGAGCACGAAGCCGTGCCGTCCTTCGTAGGTGCTCGCTAACAGCACTTTTCCCAGAAATCTGTTAAAGGCTATACTGGGAATCGTTATCTCTGTACTGCGCGCGCGTGTGTGTGTGTACAGCGTGTGTGTGTATGAACAGCGTGTAGGTGTGTGTGTACAGCGTGTGTGTGTGTGTACAGCGTGTGTGTGTGTGAATAGCGTGTGTGTGCGTGCAGTACAGCGGTTAGAGCGCTGCGCTACAAACCCGGCGACCCAAGTTCAATTCCCGCTCACGACCAACACCAGTGGCGATGTATCTGAACCGGTCCTGAGACTCGCCTAGGTCGACTCGGCCTCAAATGAGTACCTGGCGCGGTGTGTAAAAACATCGCCACCGGGGTGACAAAGGCGGCCGGGCGTGGTGCCGGCCACCCACGCCCGGTCTCAATAGGTTTCTTCTCGCTCACAGCACTTGCCCCAACAGTCGGGTGAAGGCTATACGGAGGACTCTTTGTCTTTGTGTTGCGTACGCGTGCGTGCGTACGCGTGCGTGCGTGCGTGTGTACTGCGCACGTACCGTATCTTCTGCTCTCGAAGCCTCACGGATGGGCTCCTCGCCGCTGTCACCCTGCGCGCGACGCGAACGGAGCCGCGAATTCGCTCGAGATTACAAATCGAGGTCACTCGGTGACCACCGTTCCGCGAGCCGAGCGCGCGTTCGACGCCAGCTCTATTCAATCATCAAATGATCCCCGTCGCCTTCAACCAGCACCACCAACCAACCACCACCACACACCTACCCGGCGATCTCCTGATGCCGCCGCTGCCTGTTACTTATTAGCGGCGCCCAGATATTTATATCGGAGAACCCGCACGGGTCCGGCTATAAAGAAACGGGTGCGACACTTTCAGCCCTCAACCACGGAGAGCTGCGACGAGAGACTTTATCCCCCCCTTGCCCCCCCACCTCCCCCCCCCAACCCCCCCCCCCCTGTCAACCGCGCACCTCAACATCAGCTCCCTTTCACCTGCGTCCCCCCCTCCGCCCCCCCCAACTCTATCTGGTAGAGCTCCCCCCCCCTCCTCCTCCCCACCACCGTTGAGCAGTGGTCGTGGATGATGGAGGTGGGAGGGGTGGGGCGGAGGACCTGGAGGAGGATGGAGCAGGGAGAGAGACAGGGCGGGTGACAGTCGGTGGGGGGGGGGGGATGTTCGGGGGGGGGGGTGAGATCTGGAGGGGGTGGGGGGCAGGTGTGCGGAGGGCGCGCTCAGGCGCGGGTGCGTCTCCGATTATCCACCCGGCTGTCCACGTGTATCCGCATATATCCTGGGTACACACGTCCAAAGATAAACAACCCCCGTGTAGCCTGCATAAACTATCGGGGGCAAGTGCTGCTCGATGGAAAATATTACAACCGGCACGACACACGCGCACACAGGTACACATAGGATACGGTGCGGGTCTGCATGCACGCACGTCCATAAAGACGAGAGGACAAAGATCATCCCCGGATAGCCTTAACAGACTTTCAGGACACGGTCTCTTTATAGCGAGTAGCACTCCCGATGACCGACGCGACAGACGGGAGGGGTGGGTGGGTGGCCAGCACCACGTCCGGCCGCCTTTCTCTCCCCGGTTCTGACGTTTAATGCACCAGGTGCTCAGAGGCCCAGAACCGGATCAAATATTCGTCACCGTTATTGGCCGTGGGCGCAAATCGAGCTCGGGTCGCTAATCACACTGCACCACCAACACAACACACACTCACTCGCATACAAAGGCAAAGGCTTCCCTGTATAGCCTGAATAGACTGTTGGGGCAAGTGCTGTTAGAGAGCGCACCTATGAAGGCCACAACGGCACACAACGGGGTGGCTGGCCAGCACCATGCCAGACCGCTTTTGTCTGCCGCACCAGGTACTCATTCGACCTAGGGGAGGCCCAGGACCGGTTCAGATAATCGCCACTGGCGTTACTGGCCGTGAGCGGGAATCGAACTCGGGCCGTTGGGTTCGTAGTGCAGCGCGCTAACCGCTAACACGACCGCTCGCTCACTCAACTTGACCTACAAAGCACGGACATACTTCTGGGAACTTATCATCCTCCGGACAATCAGCCGTCTCGTCCAATCGTAATCCACGGCGGGGTTCCGGCCTAAACGCAATTGCAGCGACCGCGTTTTCGCCCCTTGTAACTCGCGGCATCGAGGCCAGGTTCCAGAAGGGATCCCAAAACCGGCACGACCTTTTTGTAGACCTGTTGTGGGCCTCACGGCACTGTCTGGATTCGAGGCCTGGTGATGTATCTGGCGAATGATCATCGCGTCCCTCAAAGGGTGACTAACTACGCCCGCTGTGGACAATTGACACATGTGTGAGCACGTGTCCATTTGGGTGTCAAAGTCAGCCCGCCAGGGTTCCTCAACAGCGCAGCGCTCAAAAAGCACGTGTGGAGGTCACGTGGGGACGCGGTCACCACTGAGTTGGGCGGTGGGCGGTGGAGGGGGTCACGCAAAAAGGTCAAAGGGACCGTGCCCAGAGAAGAAATATTTCGAGAAGGGCCGCTGGCAGGGAAGGCGCGGAGAATGGGGGACAGTGGATTGGGTGGGACACCCCAAGGGTTATACAAATTTCCCGAGAAAGAGGAGAGGAGGAGAGAGGTTTTAAAAGGAGTTGGAGTCGCGGCAGGAGATTATAGAGTGGATAGGAAGGGGAGATGGCGTCGAAAAAGTCGTAAGACAACGACTCGTGGCTCCGTGGAAGAAACCGCTGGACGTCAACAACAACACCAACAACAACAAAGACAAAGATCCCCCAGTACTGTAAAGCCTTAAGGCCGGCACGGCACACGAGGGGATGGGGGGGGGGCAAACACCACGCCCGGCCGCCTTTGTCTCCCCAGTGGCAATGTTTACACACCAAAAACAGGTACTTATCTGAGGCTGAGTCGACCTAGGGGAGGCCCAGGACCGGTTCAGATAATTGTCACTGGGTGTTGGCAGGAATCGAACTAGCGAGCGGTGGCGCGTCGCTGAGCGCACTTGCGTCACGAAGAAGGGCGGCCTGCATTCGATTCCAAGTCCAGGGGCTTAACCTTCGCGTGGCGCGTGATACCAGAGCTTGTCCAGGGTCTCTCCTAGATCGGCTCAGCCTTAAACGACTGCCTCGCGTTGTTTTTTGGTGTGTGTGTGTGTGCAAACATCAGTATCCTATCCTGGGCAGACAAATGCGAGCGTGCGTGGCACTGGCCACCTTTAATCCAGACGTGTTCGTGCTCTACAGGCGTTCGGTGTTGTTGATGGTGTTGATGTTGGTGTTGTTGATGGTGATGATGTTGGTGTTGTTAGTGTTGATGTTGGTGTTGTTGATGGTGTTGATGTTAGTGTTGATGTTGGTGTTGTTGATGGTGTTGATGTTGGTGTTGTTGATGGTGTTGATGTTGGTGTTGTGGATGGTGTTGATGTTGGTGTTGTTGATGGTGTTGATGTTGGTGTTGTGGATGGTGTTGATGTTGGTGTTGATGTTGGTGTTGATGTTGGTGTTGTGGATGGTGTTGATGTTGGTGTTGATGTTGATGTTAGTGTTGATGTTGGTGTTGTTGTTGGTGTTGTGGATGGTGTTGATGTTGGTGTTGATGTTGGTGTTGATGTTGGTGTGTTGGATGGTGTTGATGTTGGTGTTGATGTTGATGTTGTGGATGGTGTTGATGTTGATGTTGGTGTTGTTGATGGTGTTGATGTTGGTGTTGTGGATGGTGTTGATGTTGGTGTTGTTGATGGTGTTAATGTTGGTGTTGTGGATGGTGTTGATGTTAGTGTTGATGTTGGTGTTGATGTTGGTGTTGATTTTGGTGTTGTGGATGGTGTTGATGTTGGTGTTGTGGATGGTGTTGATGTTAGTGTTGATGTTGGTGTTGATGTTGGTGTTGATGTTGGTGTTGTGGATGGTGTTGATGGTGTTGTTAGTGTTGATGTTGGTGTTGATGTTGATGTTGGTGTTGTGGATGGTGTTGATATTGGTGGTGTGGATGGTGTTGATGTTGGTGTTGATGTTGGTGTTGTTGATGGTGTTGATGTTGATGTTGGTGTTGATGTTGATGTTAGTGTTGGTGTTGATGTTGGTGTTGATGTTGGTGTTGTGGATGGTGTTGATTTTGGTGTTGTGGATGGTGTTGATGTTGGTGTTGTGGATGGTGTTGATGTTGGTGTTGATGTTGGTGTTGTGGATGGTGTTGATGTTGGTGTTGTGGATGGTGTTGATGTTGGTGTTGTGGATGGTGTTGATGTTGGTGTTGTGGATGGTGTTGATGTTAGTGTTGTGGATGGTGTTGATGTTGGTGTTGATGTTAGTGTTGATGTTGGTGTTGTTGATGGTGTTGATATTGGTGTTGTGGATGGTGTTGATGTTAGTGTTGATGTTGGTGTTGTTGATGGTGTTGATGTTGGTGTTGTGGATGGTGTTGATGTTAGTGTTGATGTTGGTGTTGATGTTGGTGTTGTGGATGGTGTTGATGTTGGTGTTGATCGGAACTAGAGAGAGGTCCCTTGGCAGGACGACTCGCGTGGTGGACTCCCCGCGTCTCGCGTGGTGGACTCCCCGCGACTCGCGTGGTGGACTCCCTGTGTCTCGCGTGGTGGACTCCCTGTGTCTCGCGTGGTGGACTCCCCGCGACTCGCGTGGTGGACTCCCCACGACTCGCATGGGGAGTCCCCGCGACTCGCGTGGTGGACTCCCCGCGTCTCGCGTGGTGGACTCCCCGCGACTCGCGTGGTGGACTCGCCACGACTCGCGTGGTGGACTCCCCGCGTCTCGCGTGGTGGACTCCCCGCGACTCGCGTGGTGGACTCCCTGTGTCTCGCGTGGTGGACTCCCTGTGTCTCGCGTGGTGGACTCCCCGCGACTCGCGTGGTGGACTCCCCACGACTCGCATGGGGAGTCCCCGCGACTCGCGTGGTGGACTCCCCGCGTCTCGCGTGGTGGACTCCCCGCGACTCGCGTGGTGGACTCGCCACGACTCGCGTGGTGGACTCCCCGTGTCTCGCGTGGTGGACTCCCCCGCGTCTCGCGTGGTGGACTCCCCCGCGTCTCGCGTGGTGGACTCGCCACCGCCCGCACGAGCCAACGACGTCCCGAACGTAACGATCGCGTGGCGGTGACGTCACCGCGGCGCTTGTGCCACGCTAGGTGCACTTTGAGCCAACCAAGTCGCGCACATTTGCAGACGGAGGCGAACTTTCGCACTGCCAACGCAAGCGCGCAGCCTTCAATGTCGAATTCGAGCTGTCGGTCTCTCCACCGCCATGAGCCGACTTTAACCTGACCGGGGCGAGCGTCAGTGGCGAGTGCTATCGTATAGCTTGGACAGCACCTCCCCTAGGTCAACTCAGCCCGAAACGAGTACGCACTTAAACGAGCCCCCGGTGTTTTGTGCAAACGTCGACTCGCACGTCTTGTCGCGAGCGAGTCATTTGAGTGTTTGTGTGTACGCGAGAGTGATTTCTGTTTTGACATGAAACAACGAAACAACGCGCGCGACGCGCGGCGCTCTCGCCCCGAGGACAAATAGACGCTCGTGTTTGATGTCGCTTAATTGCGAGCGAACAATCGCCCGGAGAGATAATCGATGTTTGTCCATCATCTCGCCATCGCGTCATCTCATTATCTCATTCTTGTACACACAAACAATACAGACGAGAGCATTGGCGCGTCGCTTAGCGCACTTGCGTCACGAAGCCCGGGCCGCCTGCGTTCGATTCCAAGGCCAGGGGCTTAACCTTCGAGTGGCGCGTGATGCCAGAGCTTGTCCAGGGTCTCTCCTAGATCGGCTCAGCCTTAAACAACTGCCTCGCGTTGTTTTTTGGTGTGTGTGTGTGTGTGCAAACATCAGTATCCTATCCTGGGCAGACGAATGCGAGCGTGCGTGACACTGGTCACCTTTAATCCAGACCTCGTGCATCCCGTGACCGGCTTCAAGAGGTGCTCGCACTTGCACCAACAGTCTACGGGGGGGGGGGGATCTCTGTCTCTGGAAGCGATGCGGCGGACTGAATCTGTCCCGAAGCGCAGACGCAACGCGACGAGGATTGGCCACTTCTGGGGACGTCAACGGCGCTGTAGGGACGTCAACAGGGGCTGCCCCACGGAGAAACTCGCCCCTTGCCATAGGAATGCGGAATTTGAATCCGGGATTTAAAAAAATAACCCTACCGGTGTATCACCACTGCCAGGTCGCCAACCGTCTCAAAAGTAGAGCGCAGATCTCGTCGCACAACAACAGCTCGACCCTTCGTGCAGTGACAAACTAAAAAGTTCCTAGATGGATATCGGTGATGGGGCCGCTGAGCTGGAGGCACGGTGGTGGTGGGGGGGGGGGGAGTCGTGGTCGTAACGCGATCCCCCCCACACCCCTCCCCAGGTGCGTCACGTCCTAACAAATGTATCTCCCTAAAGGTGACAAGGCGACAATTGTCCACCCAAGACAATTGTCGCCTTGTCCGCGTGTCGTGCGCTCGCCTCAAGCGGCTGTTTGCGAGGCGCGTGCACGCGGGGGGCTCCGGTGGCGAGCGGAGGGTGGGGGGGGGGGGCAGAGGGGGGAGTTGTGCACGCGCGCGCGCGCCCCCCCCCCCACTCCCACCCCGAGGTGGGAGAGGGGGGAGGGGTTGAGGGGAGAAGGTGGATGGATGGCAGCCCCTGATTTGCTCGAGCTCGTAACACGAACATCGTCATCAAACATTGAAGGGCAGCGTGAGTTTCATGCGGGAGCGGGCAGTGGGGAACGAATTCACTGTCGTCGTGTACCCCCCCCCCCCCCAGTATCATCACCAAGCATCCCCCGCCCCCCTACTCCCTCCACGGCGGAACCGATGCCGGCTGACTTTGTCACCCAAATGTACACGGAGCACACCCCCCATCCCCATCCCTCACCCGCCTATTGCTTAGCATTGTCCACAGCGGGTGTAGTGTACACTGCTATAGGCGATGGTCCTTGCGAGGTTCATCATCAGGACTCTCATAGAGACCGTGTCGTTGGGCCGATGACAGGTCTACGAAAGGCTGTGCCGGTCTTGGGTTTTCTCCTGTAATCTTACCTCGATGCTGCTGTGCACTGCAAGGGGCGACAATTTTTGTCGCAGCAACTGCGCTTAGGCTCAAACCCCGGTAGCTAGGGGATGTTATCTCCCTCGCCTGGTATGCAGGAGGTCGTGGGTTCGATCCCAACCCTAACGCTTGCTGTGTATTTGTAGTTTGCGTGTCTCTCTCTCTGTGGTAGCGTGGATTTTTCTCCGGGTCCGCTAGTTTTTCTATCCACATCTAGAATCAACATCACGCGTTTAGAGAAATTGGCTGCTATAAATACCCACGTAATGTTAAGACACTTATTTGACCTATTATTTGTGATAACCAGGTCGTTTCTAAAAAAGAGATATATAGCTCGAAGGTGAGCCTTACCTGGTAAAATAAAATAAAAAAATGTTTTACAACAGAAGATGGTAAATTATTAAACCTGCGGAGTGGAAACTGTACGAGCCAAGTTGTTAAACTCATGGTGGCTTCATCATTGACATAATCGTGCTGTGGCTATTTTCGTTTTTTGTTTGTTTTACTTGGGCGTAGTCAATGAACCATTATGATCGTCAGCAATGGTCCATCCACTGCTGGATGAAGACCTCCCACAAGCCTAACACCATCGCTCACCAACCCGCGGATGTTGCACCACTGCCAACGCAGCAGCAGCATCGCCGAATAATTAGTTTTACTTGATTTGGGGTGATTTTGAAATGTTGACTCGGAGGTGTTTGTGATGAGTGGAGGAACTGTCTGAGCAGGTGAGAGATCAATAAAACAAAAGTCAACGTCACCTTTAACGAGTTCATCATTGAACCTCAATGGGGCTCTCTCCTGGCTAAATCACGTCATTCACAACATATAACGAATCTCAATGGGGCTCTCTCCTGGCTAAATTAGACGACGTCATTCACAACATATAACGAATCTCAATGGGGATCTCACCTGGCTAGATTACAAGACGTCATTCACAACATATAACAAATCTCAATGGGGATCTCACCTGGCTAAATTAGAGGACGTCATTCACAACATATAACGAATCTCAATGGGGCTCTCACCTGGCTAGATTACAGGACGTCATTCACAACATATAACGAATCTCAATGGGGCTCTCACCTGGCTAAATTAGACGACGTCATTCACAACATATAACGAATCTCAATGGGGCTCTCACCTGGCTAGATTACAAGACGTCATTCACAACATATAACGAATCTCAATGGGGCTCTCACCTGGCTAAATTAGACGACGTCATTCACAACATATAACGAATCTCAATGGGGCTCTCACCTGGCTAGATTACAGGACGTCATTCACAACATATAACGAATCTCAATGGGGCTCTCACCTGGCT
The DNA here is from genome assembly GCF_048934315.1 of Petromyzon marinus. Classification (NCBI taxonomy): domain Eukaryota; kingdom Metazoa; phylum Chordata; class Hyperoartia; order Petromyzontiformes; family Petromyzontidae; genus Petromyzon; species Petromyzon marinus. The sequence continues at coordinate 1,917,631 of NC_133709.1, read as the reverse complement.
AGATTACAGGACGTCATTCACAACATATAACGAATCTCAATGGGGCTCTCACCTGGCTAAATTAGAGGACGTCATTCACAACATATAACGAATCTCAATGGGGCTCTCACCTGGCTAGATTACAGGACGTCATTCACAACATATAACGAATCTCAATGGGGCTCTCACCTGGCTAAATTATAGGACGTCATTCACAACATATAACGAATCTCAAATGGGGCTCTCACCTGGCTAGATTACAGGACGTCATTCACAACATATAACGAATCTCAATGTGGCTCTACCTGGCTAAATTAGAGGACGTCATTCACAACATATAACGAATCTCAATGGGGCTCTCACCTGGCTAAATTACGGGACACCATTCACAAAATATAACGAATCTCAATGGGGCTCTTACCTGGCTAAGAGACTACGAATCTCAATGGGTCCTCGCGAGGTGTCATAAAGACCGCCAGTCACCCACCCTGCGCACGTTGATCTACGGTGGCCAGGTCTCAACTGCCCCGACGTCACAATCCACGGTGGCACCGCGTGGCGTGGCGAGTGTGAGATTGCTGAACACGGAAAGATGGGCGGAGGGTTCTAGGGGTCGATAGCCTCCCGCTCTCCAGTTACTATCAACGTATGGGGGGGGACGGTGGGGGGGGGGGGGGGTCGTTCATTGGAACGTTGCGATACTGTAGGGGCGGCGGCGGAGGGGGTTGGGGGCTGATTTGGGTCAGGGCCAGTCGCAGACCCAGCCCATCGGGCGACCGGTCGTTAATTAATTAATAGGCTTTAATGAGAGTAATCCTATACGAGCCGAGTGCGGGGATTTATACAGTTCGGTAGGGGGAAGAGAGGGGTGGGTGGGTGGGTGAGTGGGGTGAGACACACGTAATACTTTTTCATTGACAAAAAAAACACATTTTGCGAGATCGTGCAGAAAAATTGGGCCGGGTCAATAGGTCAAGACCCGACCTCCTCTCGGCAAAGGCGCAGCCCTGCAATGTCTTGCTCACTCCGCCGCTGGCGGAAAGGTCTCCAATAGAGGGAGCTCTAGAGAACCGCTATAGAGGCTGCATAATGATCAACTCTTCCACACCGGTCAGATGTCTTGGAATGTGTCGGATTACCCACACTTGACCCCACCGCACGCGACCTGCCACTCTACTAACTGTCGTTGTAGCCGGTTATACCGCTTGGTGGGCAGAGGCGGCGTGTTGGGGGAATGTCTGGGTTCATAACGCAATGCGTTCACCACGCTACTCTCATCTACATCGTCAATTATTGGTACTCGCGTAGATTGGAAATACATTTTTTTAAACGGTCGTGAAGCAATACAACTCGTTAGGAAGCAATAACCGACACAGATTGTTGTGACATTGAAGCACGAAGCATCCGCGATCTGCTGGTGCACAACTCCAATGCGAAATCCCTGCAGCTATAACGATGGCATAGCCTGGGCCCTTGTCCACGAGCTCTAACGATAGCATAGCCTGGGCCCTTGTCCACGAGCTCTAACGATGGCATAGCCTGGGCCCTTGTCCACGAGCTCTAACGATGGCATAGCCTGGGCCCTTGTCCACGAGCTCTAACGATGGCATAGCCTGGGCCCTTGTCCACGAGCTATAACGATGACATAGCCTGGCGCCGCCCCGTCCAATCGGAAAAGGCGAAACGCAGCATTACCCAACACTAACTTAATTGTGTAACCGTTGCTTTCAGAATCTTACAGAGACAGGATCATTGTCGATAGGCATCTGGCACTTCATCAGCATTGGTTCAGTACAGTATTACTGAATGGAATGGTATTGCATTACAATGATATCAGTAATAGCACGTTCTCGTGATGTTTACTCAGTATTTATTGTATATGGTATTAAATTAGTTATATCAACTGTTGTTTCATTTGTTTTTGTGAACAGCATTCGGAATGGTTTGCATTGCTGTGATATTGTTATTTTGTTTCGCTGTGACAGTTAAGTGCTCTTTCAGTTGTCTTGCTGCAAGATTATTAGCTTTAAAAATCGGTCATTATCAGTTATCTTACTGCAAGATTATTAGTGTTATAAATAGGTCATTATCAGTTATCTTGCTACAAGATGATTAGCTTCACAAATCGATCATTATCATAATCAGCCATGGTCTACCTACTGCTCGACGAAGAGCTCCCTACACCAGCGTGCCTGTGATTCCAAAGTCTATCTCCTTCCTGGACCGTGGGTTGAGCTCATCGCTCCATCTCCCGGGCGGCAGTTGCCTCCCACGGGGGTTCACCTCCTTTGGCTCCCACTCTGTCACCTGCTGCTGCTGCTGCTACATTTGGATTTTGTTCGTAAGATGTTTTCAGCCCCAATTAATGATTTGTGTTTATTATTATTCCCCTTAGTCACGTGGGGAGCAGGTAACCGGAGCATTTCGGGAGTGAAAACACGCGTGCGAAGGGGAAACACTCTCATCCCGTGCAGATGGAACAGATGGAGATTAGTCCACACTTGCTGTACTGCTTTCTCCTGGCAAGCCAGGGTATGGCACCCCCTCGATGCCCACGCGAAGGGAGTTTCGCGACAACTGACTGATCCACCAACACTGGCTGCCTCTACAGTGCTGGAGGATTTCAGTAGGGCTGAACGATTAATCGATTTCAAATCGAAATCGCAATTTAAAAACTACGCGATTAGCAAATCGCAAAGGCTGTGCTTTTTTGCGATTTGAAAAGTCCTATTACTTTCTTATTGGAATTGTTTTTATTATTATTACAACTTTCTTTATTTAACTTAACAATTGTTCTATGTTTGATTGTTATATTTCAATTAAAACATTTTAATTCAATTCACACTTCCATATATAGCAGGCGTTACTAAAAAGATTTCCAAAATTCTAAACAAACACAAGATCCAGGTCCGGTTCAATACAGTACACAAAATTCGTGATCTGATCCCATCCGTGAAGGATGTCATTCCTGATTTACAGTACCCCGGGGTTTACAAATTGAGTTGTACCTGCAGTGATTGCTACATCGGTGAGACAAAGCGACATGTCTCTGACCGAATTCGCGAGCACAAATCAGATTTGAAACACGGCAAAACGAATTCTTCTGCCGTGGCTGATCACTGTTACAACGCTGTGGGTGATCACGATATAATTTTCTCCGATACCAAGGTTCTTTGCAAACCCACGGGCTTTTATCAGAGATTTGTTCATGAAGCAATTCAGATCTATTAACACAGACACAATTTCAACCGTGAGGATGGTTTCAAATTAAGCAACCATTGGAAAGATGTTCTAAATCGAACTAAACATTAAACTAATTTCAATGGTACAGTATATTTTTCAAGTAGTGGTACCCCAAACTTTCACAGCTCTTATAAATTCCCCCTTTTCACACCATCAATAGGTAAACTACCCCCCCCCCCCCCACGCGCCAAATGGCAAGTCCACCGGCACGTACACCACCTCTTTCCTAAAATCCGCCAATCAAATGCTAATTTTTATGCTAATTTCTTTGTCAGAACACCTTGTTTGCTCGCACACAGGTCCGATGTCTGAGCGTGGTTGTGTTTCGCTAAATTCTCCTGTTTGATGAGTACTAGGTGCCTCGGTGAATGTATATGCTCTAACTTTAACATACCTATTTCTATTCTTAGTTTTTTCGGTAAAGTCACGTTGAAGAGAAACAACAAAATAACAAAATATATATAAAACAATAAAAAAAAATTCTCACGACGTTTCGACCATAACTCAAACGGTCATCATCAGGTGTGTCGGTTTGCACCTGATGATGACCGTTTGAGTTATGGTCGAAACGTTGTGAGAATTTTTTTTTTATTGTTTTATATATATTTTGTTATTTTGTTGTTTCTCTTCAACGTGACTTTACCGAAAAAACTAAGAATATGAATTACTGCAGTCACGAAAGCTTTAAATAAAAAAATACCTATTTCTATGACCAGTTACAAGCTAATCACTCAGCTATTTCAATGCTAAAGTCGATGCTAATTCCTTTGTCAAGGGGTACCTCTGCGGATGTGTATACTTTCACTTAGCTATTTCAATGAGCCATTTCAATGCTAAATTATATGCTAATTCCTTTGTCAAGGCACGTGGTCTTTTTCTTCTCACACAGCTTAAAGGTCGTGATCTAAGCGTGGCTTCTTCCACTCCAGCGCTGTCCTCCAGACAGTCTCGTCCCTTCACCTGATGAAGGCCGCTTGTGTTGTGGCCGAAACGTCGTGATTTTTTGTTATTTTATTTTCACCTACGTGACTTTACCCAATAGAACCAAAGAGTATTTTAATTCAAGTTGGAAGCAATTCATATCTTTTAAGTTATCATCCTTGCGTTAGAATGTATAGAGTAGTTAATATTTTGATGGTATCACGTGGTAATGCTCCATCACATGTTTGACATCTATTACACAGTCAATATTGAACTGAAGCTTGACTTTAAAAAATTAATCGCCAATCAAATGACAATATCTGTCAGAAAAATCGCAATTAGATATTTTCCCCAAATCGTTCAGCCCAAGATTACAGACCACGTGCATAGCGACCCAGCTGATGATAATGGCAGTGATTATAAAGAATCGGAATCTTTATTTTAGAATAAAAAAATATTTATTTACACTGCAGGAGTAATCCGATGAGCAATGAAGCTCTTTGTTACAGATGTCCAGTAGGGGCGGGTCAGCAAAGCTATACCCATGACGATAAAGTTTAATATCATGATGTATATTAAAATATTTCACCTCGAAAAATCACTTGAGATGCGACGGCCTCATTTGCAACGGTGTCCATCGTATAAATTGATGATTTGGCACATGCACAGCAAAATAACGTAATTACACGTACACAAACACTTTGAAGTTCACGATCATGGTACTGATAATGGTGATGATAATGATTATGAAAACGTCTCTAACAATGCCAGTCTACGATGGTGGCTATAATGGATAAGGCGATGGTAATAATAATTATGGAAGTGATGAAAAACCTGCTAATGTTGAAGGCTATATTGATGGTGATAATGAAGCTGCCGCTTCCTGTGATGATCAAGATCATGATGATCAAGATCATGATGAATAAGGTGATGATAATGAAGCTGCCGCTTCCTGTGATGATGATCAAGATCATGATGATCAAGATCATGATGATCAAGGTGATGATAATGAAGCTGCCGCTTCCTGTGATGATCAAGATCATGATGATCAAGGTGATGATAATGAAGCTACCGCTTCCTGTGATGATGATCAAGATCATGATGATCAAGATCATGATGAATAAGGTGATGATAATGAAGCTGCCGCTTCCTGTGATGATGATCAAGATCATGATGATCAAGATCATAATGAATAAGGTGATGATAATGAAGCTACTGCTTCCTGTGATGATGATCAAGATCATGATGATGAAGATCATGATGAATAAGGTGATGATAATGAAGCTGCTGGTGGTGGCGATGCTTTCGCTAATGATGTCCATGTGATGATGAGTAAATGTCAGATTCACGTCACTCGAACTGTGAGCGCCCCCTCTCGCCCTGGATCGTGAGTCCAGGAGAGACCTGGGGGGATGAAGGGTGTGGGGGGGCGGAGTAATACTAAGACAAAGATCCCCCGTGTAGCCTGTAACAGACTGTAGGGGGGCAAGTGCTGTTAGCGAGCAGCACCTACGAAGGCCGGCACGGCACACGAGGGGGTGAGTGGCCAGCACCACGCACGCCTTTGCCTCCCCAGTGGCGATGTTTATACAACAGACCACGTACTCATTTGAGACTGAGTCGACCTAGGGGAAGCCCAGGACCGGTTCAGTGGTGGCCGTGAGCGAGAATCGAACTCGGGTCACCGAATTCCAAGCACACAATACGAACGAGACGATACAGACGGGAGATACAACAAACTAAAAAAAAACAAAATCAATTGTCGGATTCGCTGGGTGAATGATGGCGAATGGTGATAGGTGTGTGTCATGACGATCGATGAGAGAACAACACAAAACGCAGAGGTGTCATCAAGCGGCGTCGTCGGAGCTGTGAATAAAAGTGGCGCTTGAGCAGGGGAGACGTCGTGGCGAGAAGGGATGGAGGATGATGGACTTCTTTCGCACCGCACGCAGCCAACCGTGCTAATCGCTGGTCGGTAACTTTAACCACGGAGAGTGGCAGCTAAGCGCAGATAGAATGAGTATCGCCTGTAGCATGGGGCCGTAGCTTTGGTGATGCCTTCATCCAGCTGTGGATTGATCATGGCAGACCATGATGACGACGACGATGATATTTAGTGTGTGTTTTTTTAAATCAATGTTCTCGCTGCGTTCGAAATCGCGGTGCGATTAATAAATTAACAGAACCAGCATTGTGCCAGGGCAGTTGTTGAACCCTTGTTGCCTCACAGCTAACAAGGAGCTTGGTTCGACTCCCAACTCGTGGGGCCTCACTGCGTGTTTAGCTCACTCCCCTCTCATCTGCATGGCTTTCCTCCGGGTTCACCAGATCTCTTCCCATAGCTACAAGAAAAAAAAACAATTTTTGATTTAAAGCTTGCGTGACTGCAGGGATTCATATTCTTGGTTCTTTCAGTAAAGTCACGGAGAAGGGAATTTTTTTATATATTTACCGAAAGAACCAAGACTATAACAACAACCCAATGTACAAGGAACCGTTCCTGGCCAAACATCCCAACGACGAAGTTAGTATTTGTTACCTGTGCCGCTGGACTCACCTGGGGTCACACCCAGCAGCTACACCGCCCCCTACCGCAAACAATTGTCAGGAACTCTTCTTTATATAAAAAAAATATATATACAGGGTGCTTTAAAAAAATGTGATAGTTTTTCATGGAAATAGAACGGATAATACACTGTAAGATGAACACATTCCTGCGGAGGGAGTTGGTAGGAACGTTGGGTTGCTCGGTCAATGGCCAGGGTCAACGGCGGCACCACGTGGTGTATTCCGCACAATATGCCCGACTGTGAGGGCGGGCACAAGCCGGCGTGAGTAGGTTAAACGTTGAGTTTTATAAGGGCACCACGGGGTGACCAGCCCTTCCTGTGAATTCATCCCGGTTGGGCTTCCAGTCCACTACGTTTCCTACCAGCATAACAAATGTATGTTGACAGCTTCAAAGAGTCTCCACTTGTTCGCCATCATTGTCAACACGTGGCCTGGAATCTTCTCCAGGTGGTCTCCAGAGCCCGGAGGCAGCAGTACATTTCTTGTGGTATTATTGCCAATTCTCAGACGTGTTAACATTTGTTTGTGGTATTGTTGTCAATTCTCAGACGTGTTAACATTTGTTTGTGGTATTGTTGTCAATTCTCAGACGTGTTCACATTTGTTTGTGGTATTGTTGTCAATTCTCAGACGTGTTCACATTTATTTGTGGTATTGTTGTCAATTCTCAGACGTGTTAACATGTATTTGTGGTATTGTTGTAAATTCTCAGACGTGTTAACATGTATTTGTGGTATTGTTGTCAATTCTCAGACGTGTTCACATTTATTTGTGGTATTGTTGTCAATTCTCAGACATGTTAACATGTATTTGTGGTATTGTTGTCAATTCTCAGACGTGTTAACATGTATTTGTGGTATTGTTGTCAATTCTCAGACGTGTTAACATTTATTTGTGGTATTGTTGTAAATTCTCAGACGTGTTAACATTTATTTGTGGTATTGTAAATTCTCAGACGTGTTCACGCTTGTGGTATTGTTGTAAATTCCCAGACGTGTTAACACTTATTTGGAACACACAGTGTATATCTTTTTGAGGTTCCCTTTGGTAACAACAAGCGGAATGAACTATATAACTAAAGAACCGCCCGATTGTATTACTTATTTAAAATATCTGCTGCTGATGAAATCTAGCTGCGGGTTTCCGGCTGTCCCGCTTTCTGCAGGATACGCGACTTCGTTATTTATGTTCACAAGATAACTTCGCTTCGAGCCCACGATAACGATGATGACGGTGGTGATAAGCACAGTCCTTTCCTTTATACGTGTAGCAAAGCCACCGTGTATGCATGTATTGTGCTTGGTGCAATGATGTCGACGTTCGGCCTTTATAGATTGTGGTAGAAGCAACTTGGCAGGATCGGAAAGAGAACAGGCGGCAATACAGCGGTGTCGATGCGATGGGAAAGAGGAAGGTTGTGTACGGGTGGGACACGTGTCAGGGTACAGGAGGATCGGATTAAGTAACTTGAAGGTTGAGAATGGAGCGTTGTACGTTGGTCTAAATGTCTTGTGACCCCCCAATTAATTGACCCCTTACATTCCTCCCCCCCCCCCTTCTTGCATATTCATTTCTGTATTAAATAAACCTTACTTAAAAACACAGCTACGTTTTAGAGAATTAAATTGGGGGTCAAAAGACACCTGGACCACCCTGTAAGCTGTAATCGTGAAGAGGAGGTGGTGTGCAGGGTGGAGGAGGGCCAGGTTGACACAGCCGGGCGTGGGAGTTGAACCCAGACCTCGGCAACCGAGGGGGGACAAGTCTAAAGCCAGACGACAGCAGCTGTGGTGGTGATGTGACGATTGGAGTGTCTTGTGTCGGGCATTGCCACTGGGGAGACAAAGGCGGTCTGGTGTGGTGTTGGCCACCCACCCCCTCGTGTGCCGTGCCGGCCTTCATAGGTGCTCGCTAACAGCACTTGCCCCTACAGTCTGCTAAGGCTATACGGGGGATCTTTGTCTTTTTTTGACGTCTCCCCCCCCCCAGCTCGCGCGCCCCCCACAAACCCCCACAAATTAAAAGCCGACTCAGAGCAGGCGGCGTTCTCGCTCCACTTCCAAGTCACGGCCGTCACGTGGAGTGGCGCGCCAGGGTACAGTGTGGTGTGTGATTGATGGGTACAGTGTGGTGTGTGATTGATGGGTACAGTGTGATGTGTGATTGATGGGTACAGTGTGGTGTGTGATTGGTGGGTACAGTGCGTTGTGTGATTGATGGGTACAGTGCGTTGTGTGATTGATGGGTACAGTGTGGTGTGTGATTGATGGGTACAGTGTGGTGTGTGATTGGTGGGTACAGTGTGGTGTGTGATTGATGGGTACAGTGTGATGTGTGATTGATGGGTACAGTGTGGTGTGTGATTGGTGGGTACAGTGTGGTGTGTGATTGATGGGTACAGTGTGGTGTGTGATTGATGGGTACAGTGCGGTGTGTAATTGATGGGTACAGTGTGGTGTGTGATTGGTGGGTACCGTGCGTTGTGTGATTGATGGGTACAGTGTGGTGTGTGATTGATGAGTACAGTGTGGTGTGTGATTGATGGGGGCAGTGCGTTGTGATGGGTACAGTGCATTGTGTGATTGATGGGTACAGTGTGGTGTGTGACTGATGGGTGCAGTGCGTTGTAATGGGTACAGTGCGTTGTGATGGGTACAGTGCGTTGTGTGATTGATCGGTACAGTGTGGTGTGATTGATGGGTGCAGTGCGTTGTGATGGGTACAGTGCGTTGTGTGATTGATGGGTACAGTGTGGGTGTGATTGGTGGGTACAGTGCGTTGTGTGATTGATGGGTACAGTGTGGTGTGTGATTGATGAGTACAGTGTGGTGTGTGATTGATGGGGGCAGTGCGTTGTGATCGGTACAGTGCGTTGTGTGATTGATGGGTACAGTGTGGTGTGATTGATGGGTGCAGTGCGTTGTGATGGGTACAGTGCGTTGTGATGGGTACAGTGTGTTGTGTGATTGATGGGGACTGCGTTGTGTACTTGACAGGTACAGTGCGCTGTGGCGGGCCGGGTACAGTGCGTGCAGTGTGTTGTGGATACAGTGTGTTTCTGTGATTGGTGGGTACAGTGCGTTGTGTGGTATGTGCGTACAGTGCGCACAGTGTGTTGTGGATACAGTGTGCTTGGTGGGTACAGTGCGTTGTGTGGTCGATGGGTACAGTGCGCACAGTGCGTGTGGTGGGTGGGTACAGTGCGTGGTTGGTGGGTACAGTGTTGTGTGGTGGGTGGGTATAGTGTGTGGTGGGTGGGTACAGTGTTGTGTGGTGGTGATGATTGATGGGTACAGTGCGTGGTGGGTGGGTACAGTGTTGTGTGGTGGTGGTGATTGATGGGTACAGTGCGTGGTGGGTGGGTACAGTGTTGTGTGGTGGTGGTGATTGATGGGTACAGTGCGGGGCGTAGGCAGGGAGTGGCCGCGAGTCGTCAACCCCCCAAGTTCGACTCCCAGTCAGTGTCGGCATCGTTGAGCTGAATGGACCCGGGTTCGAACTTCGATTGCCAAGTGAAGTTGCCACACCCAGCACCCCTGGTTGTTTTTAGCAGGGCGCTATCAAGTGCGCAGTTAATCGATTGGCGCATCGATTACCACGAGCGGCTTCATCATCACCTACAGAAGCAGAGCGATCTGCTCAAATGAGCATTTACATCCCTCATCCAGAGGTGTAAATTCCCCATTACTATGGCAAAGGACGAGTATGATCATAATACAACCACTGTTGACTTCCACACAAAGTTGGTTCCTGGTCCATCCACCGCTAAGCTACTTGACGGATCATCAATTCAAACTTTTCATCAGCAGCGGTACCGACAGCAGGTTTATTATCATTCTCGTAATCATCAACAGCATCAGTATTGGCAGTCATAACTTCATCATCAAAGTTGTAAAATGCACGTATTATCGTTACCCAGGGAATCCTCACGGAATCTCTCCTGCTGCTCTTCAAGAGGGTTCTCCCAAATGTTTCGTAGCAGGGGGGCGATGCTGCTGCTGTTGTTGTTGCTGTGTCATCCCAACTTAATAATTTACGCGGGTAAAATGTTCGGGCATCGGAACGTTTGACCAAGTAACACTTACACTGTCGGGGGGATGAAAGCGGACAACATCGGGTTGTGAACCGAGCGGCCCTATTGCTGCGTGAGACACGAACATATTGGTGCCATCACGCCGCCCAAGCCAAGCGATGTCCGAGACTCATTTGCATGGGCACGTCACCCGCGTTATCTTTGACCAGATTTTACACCACCATCATCATCACCACCATCACCACCATCATCATCCCCGTGCAGTAAAACCATGGACCCACGCCTAACAGTGCTAAAGGCGTTTTGTCAATAACGCAGGAGAGGCGACGTTTCGGGCAAATGGCCCTTGTGCTATGAAGGGCCCACTACCCGAAACGTCGCCTATTAAATGCTACCTTTGTAAGGCCGCAGTGTTATTGAAGCGATCTGTTACTTTGTTGTGCGTGCACCTCTTGTTAACGTAGTTTCGCCGAATAGTTTGCCTAAAAGAGGTAGTTCACTCCCCATGGACTCTCACCTGGCCAAAGGGCGGCTTGGGTTTGTACCGGGTTCCACCCACACCTGTGTACTCAGTCACGCGTGTTTTCACCTGTGTGTTCATTCAAGTGTGGAGAACATTCCTGTGTGCATTCATGCATAAGTGTGTGTATAACTCATACGTGTACCAGCTAGCCGCGTATATATTCACGTGTACCTATTAACAAATACAATTCGCCTGTTACAACATTCATCTGTGTTCTCATTCACTTTGATACTCATTCACCTGTGTACTTATTCACCTATACGCATTCACCTGTGCACAACTCATTCACGTGTGTACTTATCTGTGTGCAACATTAGGCGTGATGCCACAATAACAGCAACAATGGATGTTTCAGCACTGGCCTCTGCGTTTGACTGTCCGCGCACACACACACAGAGTTGTACGTCGTACGCAAGCGAGTTTGTCAAACGCGAATAAAAAATCACACCCGTGTGTTCGCCTTTATTTCTGGGAAATTCTTTACGCAAAGCCTTATCAGCTGCGTGCCAATGCGTCGCAACTTCCTCATGCCTGCCCCAACTCTCCCACCCACTCTCCCTGTCAGACCCGACGTGAGCGCACATTGCATAACGCCACACACACAATCACCCACCAACAAACACCAACTCGCACGCCCATAGCTCCCTCAATACACTACCATCGTACCCTCAATGCCATCGCCACCTTTAAGATGTTTTATTGTTCGTGTTTTTGTTTGTTGCGGTTACACCCGATCCAAGAGCCGAATGACTCACAGGGCTATACCAAATAAATTTAACTGAAAACCGAGCCCCTTAACGCCAACAATCCCCACCCAACACCACCACAACCACCGTAATCACTACACCCAAAGCCCACAACTACTACCACCGTCAACCATCACAATGCCAACATTACTACAGTGTTCGCAAAACCACCACCATCAACACAACCAACCTCGCCCCGCCATCATCATGACCGTGGAATTGGCTCCCAACATGGGCAGCTGGCTGGCGCGCTCTGTAATCTCAAAACGACCATCACGGCTGAGAATGAATTGGGGAAAAAAAAAGAATTGGCTCAGCCACGCAAGGATGTCTCGGGTTAATTTGGTGGAACTTAACAATCATTCCACTTTGTGGCCACCAGTTGGTACGGTACTTTACAACCACCACCACCACCACCCCGCCTTCACCAACCCATATTAACCAGCGTGAAGCGTGGTAATGTAACACCCACGACCCGTACAGAATCTGAATATTTAATCCTGGAGGAATCCGATGAGCTATGAAGCTCTTTATAACTGATGTCTACGGCGTGGGGAGCAGGCCGTTGACCAGCAGCGGACTCGCACAACAAATCTCTGGACACATTTACGTCAATCCGCTGCTCGATGAACGCCTACCAACAACGCCGTGTCGGTCATGCGTGCTGTTTTGACCATACTTCACCACACTGGTCAGTTGCGGGTTGCTTTATAGGGGAATGAGGGGCACAGGACCAGTTCGAGGTATCACTCGTGAAGCCACTGATGTAAGCCGTGGCCGGGAATCGAACTCGGGATTAATGTGTTCACATCGCAACACGCTAACCAACCGCTCCATTACGGGATGGAGACTGCGCTTATCGATTAATTAAGTTACATTGTAACGCGAACTCTAACACAGGTATTTACGACGAATTTTAATGCCAAAGCACGGTTTGAGAATGAACAAAAAACGCTTACATATTGACTTTTGGAGCTGACACGACTTTACAAACGAGGCGGAAAACAACCGAGCAATATTGAGAAATAATATTAACAAAACATTTGACGGTAAAACATCAAGATGAGAAAGTCGATTACTATTTAAATAGAATCGCGACTTGTCAATCATTTCATTAAGTTTTATTTTTGTTGTTTTATTGTTTCCCTTCTGCGTGACTTTACCGAAAGAACCAAGAATATGAATCCCTGCAGTCACGAAAGCTTTCAATCGAAATCAGGATATAGTTGGGGGAAATAGGCAAAACAAATTGGGACAAACTCGACAAACCTGGGCTCCTCTGTCAAAACTAGACCATGAGTCTGGACTACAAGCGCTGAAAATATTCGAATGTGGCTATTTTAAGCCTTGGAGGGAGGAATGGTGGTGGTTACACCACCCATATGAACCCGGAAAAGTTGAGTTCGATGCCCAACCAGAGCTAGCACTGGTGGTAAGTGATATATGAACCGATCCTGGGCAACTCCCTATTTAATCTAGATTTAAAGCTTTTGGTGACTGCAAGGACCCATACTCTTTGGTTCTATTTTATTTTTTTAAACTCCCATTTACTAACCTGCACTCACTCGTGTCAGAAAGCACGGCCAAATAAACCCCTCTGACTTTCTCAGTGTTGGCCTGATAACTTTAGTCTAAATTGTCTTACGGTTGTTATTGTTTGACTTGCATCACACTGGGATTTTTGCACACAGCGCTGTAATACGGTGGGGGTTTTATTTTCTTCTGGACGATTTGCTGGTTTATCCAGGATGTTTCTGGTACGCGTCGTCGCTTTAAGATGTTTCTCTGTTCGTATTTTGTTTGTTGCGGTCGCAGCCGACTCAAGAGCCGCATGGCTCACAGGGCTATACCTCATTAATGAAATAAACGAAACTTGAATCAAGCCGAGACATTAATCGAATCGTTAGAAGGCGAATCGATCGGAAACCCCCTGCAGCCACAACGGGGCAGAAAGTGAATCGAATCGCGGACTAAGAATCGAGACAAGCGGATTCGCGGGCGGGCGGGCGGGCGCGGGACATCGTTACACGCCCTTAGAATCGATACAAAACTCCGAGGCATTGTGAGAGAATCGGATCGGCGTGGGGAAGTTGTCATCCGGCAGTGGATAGAGCACGACGATCCGTGATGATAACTATTACCGGTGATGGTGCTTAGGTGCTGGTATGTGCAAGAGCGTGCGAACGGAATTTAATTACGTTCATTCTGCAGCAGCAACAGCAACAACCGACATTCGCAACTCAGTGGCGGGGACGTCACGACGGCGGCTTGTGCCAGGCTAGGTGCACTCTGAAAGCAGGTGCAGCGTGGAAGGCTCGCAGCTGCTGGCAAGGAGGTGACGGGACAGAGCCCCAGGCGTTATGGGTTTACTGACTGAGATGGTTGACAGATGCACTACCTCTGCTCCACACTGTCGCACACACACAACCTCGTCTGACAGAGCCTACACACACAAGAGATGATGATGATGAGGGCGGTGTCTTTTTTTGTTTTGCTTCAGACACAAACGGTACCGCCACAGCTGTTAATGGTCCATCATCATGCAGTGATCCACCCATCAGAGCTGAATTAACCGCTCCATCTCCCCTCGATGCACAATCCCTCTCGTTCCGAGAGGCTGTTCACCTCTTCAAACGTTGTTGAGTCGTTCATTCGCAGTCGACCAGCTGGCTGCGTGTGGTGGTGAGGTTTGAAGTCTTGTGGCCGGTGTTGAAGAGTTGGCCCCAACAACAAAATCCCCACCCCGCCAAGAGCTCCCTCTAGTGGGGGTCACCTCCACCAGCAGTGGTTTCAGCAGCTGCAGGGCTGCGCCTTTACCCTCCCCCCCCACACCCCTTTTTATAATTCACTGTATCAATAATTGGGTCAGGACTGCATTCATGAGTGATTCTTGTCAAACTTGACACAGTTACCCTTTTAATCGCCCAGTTAACCGGGGCGCCGAGCTCGTTATCCCCGTTTCGTGTTCAACCAATTGCATTCAACAGCAAACTCAACACCAAAAGCAACCGATGAGAGCAACAGTCGTTGCATGTTATAATGCACGCTATATTTTTGTTGTTGTTTTAAGTGTTTCGACGGCAAACCCCATAGTTTGTACGAAGTGCCAATAACAATCCGGTGATCACTGCGGAACTCTTCACGGCAAGTCCGACTCCGCCGATGACACCCAGAAGTTGATCGAAAACGGTCCAGGGGTGGCTTTGCTGCAACGCATTGCAAGCTCTCCTCTCGACAACATTGGCGTGGGAAGCCACGAGTAGATTGATGAGAACTAAAGAGAATGTGTTTATCTGCACGTGTGTGCGTGCGTGTGCCTGCGTGGAGAGAGACATAACGGAGGTTCTGCTTCTATAGACAATGCCCTTTTAGTGATCCGCAGCCATTTGCTGGGGGTTGGGGTAAGAATGTTTTAAGTTGAAGGGGGTGGCAGGGGTTGGGGTGAAGTCGCTAAGGAGGGGGGGGGTATTTAAATAAAGGACGCATAATGAGGGGGGGGGCACGGCATATGGCCCATTGCCCCCCCCCTAGCACCAGCACCTCACCCCGACTGTTGAGAAGTTAGGGGAACGCCAACCACTCTGGGCTCCCTGCATGTCCCAAGTGCCGTGTGCCTGCTCCAACACTGTTGGTTCATTTAATGAACTTCATTTCACCAAGTTGCGGACTCCCAACAGTGGTGATGGGTGTTGATGGCGTGATGATGGCAATGATGGGTGTTGATGATGTGATGGGGATGATGTGATGATGATGGCGTTGCAGGGGAACGAATATCCTGGCGTTGAAGAGGCGATGGGGTGTTGACGGTGTTGAGTTTGTGAATCATGGTGCTGATTGTTGATGATGTGGAGTTAGGGCGTGCTCGCGGACGCGTTTGGGGATGGTAGTTTACAGTGCAGAGTGTTTGCCTTTATGTAATCTTTTAATTGACTTCAGTACCACTGAAACTTGAGTCTCATGCTAGGCAGCCGAGAGATGAATGAATTTACCATTTAAGGACAATAGAGCCTTGCGTGTCGCGATAAAGAAGGGGGCACACAGCGATAAAGGAACTAAGAACTCCACACCACCACCACCACCCCCCCAACTCTACCCCCATGCATTTCTTGCAACCGTAGCGGGGAAAACGGAAGCCTCCAACTCCCCCCTCCCCTCAATCACCCCCCCCCCGCACCACCCCGCCCCCCTCTCAACCCAGCCGTCTCGGGGCTCGCGCGTGGCGTCGTGAGCCAATGGGGAGCGAGCCTCGCCAAATATGCCCATATAAGGGAATGGCGCTTGAGTCGGTCGGGGCTATATAAGCGGGGTGGGACGGGCGGGCGGCCCCGTCTGTGCGCTGCTGCTCTACCCTCAGCCTCGTCTCCCACGCTCACTTCTGCCTCTTAAAAAGGTAAGGGCCACGCCCGGCCTCTATCGAAATGCACGCCAGCTGAGTTCGTAACGAATAACTAGCGCTTAAACGCAAACTGATTAGTTATCATTTTGTGTAACAAGAGGCAGCTCTTGATGTTGTGAAAGCTTGATTTTTGTGTGTGTGTGTAGATCGGGGTTTTTTTTCGTTGCTAGCGTTGAAATAAATTGTAGCTGTGGAGTTGGAAGCTTTTCGGAGTGTCCGGATGTTTAACTCGCTGCTTTCCGTGGTGTCGTTTGGGCTGCTGGTCGTGTGGTGGAGGGGTCGCCCGCCGAGTTTTTTTTGAAAGCCGGCCGGTCTTTTGTTCCCTTGACAGCGGCCAACACCCCATCTGCCCAAACTGCTGCTGCTGCCTCCACTTAAAACTCGCATTATTAATGCATATCGGCAATGCCTGTAATTTGTGTTGTTGTTCCTGAGAGAAAATAGGTAGTAGTGGGAGCGGGGGGGGGGACCAATTCGTGTAAGCCTTGGGGCAATTTTAATTTTCATAGTTGCCAACACTGCGCCGTTCCCAGCGTCACTTAATTCACCAACTAAGCGGATTTGAGAAGTGGGCGCGGTCAGGGGTGGGGGCGCGGGGTTGTGGGCGTGGCTATAGTTGGTGTAAGGGGGGGGGGCTCGCGCCCCTGGCCGGTGACCAATGAGATGCGCGCGTCGCCGAGCATGCCCATATATGGCAGTGGCGCGGGCTCGGCGCTCGCCGCCGTGTGACCATCTACGGGCATTGGCGACCGTTGGGCGCGCCCTTTGACCGCCCCCGTGAGCCGTCGACGTTTCCGCCCCTCGTGAAGGGGGGAGGGGTAAGGGCGGTGGCCGCCTCCCATTGGCGGGAGAATGCCGCCACTTTGGTTTTGCGCGTAACTTAACTTTTTCTTAATGCGTTAATTAAACCATATGGGTTTAATTTAACTAAGACTTTTTTTGTAAGTATTTCTGGGGGGGGGTGGGAACTCGTTCGCTGTCGGTGATGAAAAATTTAGCCCCGACTGATTTCCTTTGCGTTTTAATGTTACTTGATAAACAAACAAAAAATAGTTTGAGAACAAAAAGATCGAACGGTGTTAATAAATGGTTTGAAGTGTTTAATATAGTTTAGCCGGCGGATTACATTAGAAAATTGGGGTTTTTCCTCGTGACTCGTATCGCTTTCTGTTCTCAATCGACTGCATCGTGAGTGTTTTGGCGAATTGCCATAAGGAGTCCCGAGCACCTGATTTAATATTAATTCCCTCTTTAAAGTGAACATGGATACAACAACTACCGTTGTCTAAGTATAGCGCGATACAAATGTATGGTTATTCGGCAGATATTACATCACCAGGGTGATGTATGGTTATTCGGCTCATCCAGACAGACTTTTTAAAATGCCAATACTTGATGATTATTGTTGAAAATGCATTCGGGATCACGACACGAGTTTAGTGTCTTTATGGTAACGACTCCGACTAAACTTTGTCTTTCCCTACCTACCCCCCCATCTTTGCAGAAACAAAAAAACCCAACAAAGTAAAAATGGCAGAAGATGAAATTGCAGCGCTCGTGGTGGACAACGGCTCTGGCATGTGCAAGGCCGGGTTCGCCGGGGACGACGCGCCCCGCGCCGTCTTCCCCTCCATCGTGGGGCGGCCCCGCCACCAGGTAACCCCACCCGGGTCCCCCCTCTGGGAACCGGGAATCCCCTTCACCAGGGCACCCCCACACACACACCTTGGGCACCCCCCCCACACACACCTGGGCACCTCCCCACATACCTGGGCACCTCCCCACATACCTGGGCACCCCCCTACACACACCTTGGGGCACACCCCCACACACATACCTGGGCACCCCCCCACACACACCTTGGGGTACCCCCCCACATACCTGGGCACCCCCCCCACATACCTGGGCACCCCCCCACACACCTTGGGGCACCCCCACATACCTGGGCACCCCCCCTCACCTGGGCACCCCCCCCTCACCTGGGCACCCCCCCTCACCTGGGCAACCCCCCACATACCTGGGCACCCCCCCACATACCTGGGCACCCCCCCTCACCTGGGCAACCCCCTCCCAGGCCCGCCAAGTCCCATGCAACTCCCATCCGTCCACAGTCCACACAACAGCTACATGTTGTTATGATCACCTTGAGGAAACGTGATGGACACGGAATTGGAATCTTGATGTGGATTGGAGGAATCAAATGAGCTATAAAGCTCTTTAATCACAGATCCAGTAGGGGGCGGGTCAGCAAGTTACAACAATACAAACAAAACAACTAATTGGGTGCATAATACAGCTGTAAGGCAGTGGAAGACTAATTTACACTGCGGCACAATGTGCAGGTTTTCATTTGGTGTTTTGCTCGAGTTGCGATGCATGCATTGCACTGGAAACTGTTGATTTTCGATTGGCTGTTCAAATGGGTGCATTGAAATCCCCTGCAGAAAATAGTTTTCATTGGAAGTACAGTGGCCAAATTTTAAAGAAGTATTTAATGCACTTTTCATCTACAATGTCAATTTGTAGGTGGCATGAGTCCACAGCGCCTTCGGCAGCCACACATGCCTCCCAACACTTGTGACCTGCTGACTTTTGCAAGTGGGGCTGTGCAAGTGGTGGTGACTTGTTAAAAACAAAATTCCACAGGTCTTGCATACCTCGAACCACTGAAATTCTGCGTGCCGCTTCTCAGGCACGGAGTGTGGATGTGCATCCGTGCTCTGCTCTAACGTGTGTGGCTGGTGTTTTTTTTGCCGCGTAGGGTGTGATGGTTGGCATGGGTCAGAAGGACTCCTACGTGGGAGACGAGGCGCAGAGCAAGCGTGGTATCCTCACCCTTAAGTACCCCATCGAGCACGGCATCGTCACCAACTGGGACGACATGGAGAAGATCTGGCACCACACCTTCTACAACGAGCTGCGCGTGGCGCCCGAGGAGCACCCAGTCCTGCTCACAGAGGCTCCCCTCAACCCCAAGGCCAACCGTGAAAAGATGACACAGGTGAGGGAGGAGGCAGTGTGGAGTGGTGGTGATGGTGGGGGATAAAGTTGCTGTGCGCACGCTGGTGTGCAAATAAAATGTGGTGGTTGGTGGTGGGGGGGTGATTTGGAATGTCGTCCTTGCGCGAGTGGATGAGGTGAATCGCTGGGGTTTTTGAGAGTCGCTTGTTTTCACCACTGGCATTTCAGTTTTGTGAATTTCTGACATTTCTATTGAAGGGGGAACGTGAAGTGAAAAAGTGCCTTTCCTTATTTCTTCTGTTGTCAGACCTTTGCAGATCATGGCTGATGGCTCTTTTCCTTCTATCAGGTTTATGTTTTACTGTCTTGAAATAATGTTTTAAAAATTTCTGATTGCATCCCTATAACCGCATGCTCCTTTTGCATCTTTTTGGCTGAACTTTTCGCATCTTATTTTACGATTTGTGTTTCGAGTGAGTGACAACTGCATGGTTTGTATTGAGACAACCGACGTGACCTTGTTTTATTCGATGCTTAACTCTTCCTTTCCGTGCCATCCACAGATCATGTTCGAGACCTTCAACACGCCGGCAATGTACGTCGCCATCCAGGCCGTGCTGTCGCTGTATGCGTCCGGCCGCACCACCGGCATCGTGATGGACTCTGGCGACGGCGTGTCGCACACCGTGCCCATCTACGAGGGCTACGCGCTGCCCCACGCCATCCTGCGTCTCGACCTGGCTGGCCGCGACCTCACCGACTACCTGATGAAGATCCTGACGGAGCGTGGCTACTCATTCACCACGACGGCCGAGCGTGAGATCGTGCGTGACATCAAGGAGAAGCTCTGCTACGTGGCGC
Organism: Petromyzon marinus; assembly: GCF_048934315.1. Lineage (NCBI taxonomy): Eukaryota > Metazoa > Chordata > Hyperoartia > Petromyzontiformes > Petromyzontidae > Petromyzon > Petromyzon marinus. The sequence continues at coordinate 1,897,394 of NC_133709.1, read as the reverse complement.
TCGACTTCGAGCAGGAGATGGCCACTGCCGCATCATCCTCGTCGCTCGAGAAGAGCTACGAGCTGCCCGACGGCCAGGTCATCACCATTGGCAACGAGCGCTTCCGCTGCCCTGAGGCCCTCTTCCAGCCGTCCTTCCTCGGTGAGGGGGATGCTGCCTGTAGCGATTTGAAGAATGCGTCGGGATTGTGCGTCCAAACCAATTGGCCATTTGTGCGCGCGTTTTTTTTCAGTTTGGTTGATAGGATGCATCTGACAACTGTCAACGACAGTGAAATAAGAAATCGTTGAGTTGCACGAAGACCCCGAGTTGTGACTTGGTGGTCTTTAATGAACGCCCACAGATGTTATTTTAACGCCACGTTGCACTGCGCTTTTCACAGTAAATCCCTCCCTCCCTACCAGGTGACGATATACTAACTGTGCCCCTCTTTTTACGCCACGTGTGCCAACAGGAATGGAGTCGTGTGGCATTCACGAGACCACCTTCAACTCGATCATGAAGTGCGACGTCGACATCCGCAAGGACCTGTACGCCAACACCGTGCTGTCTGGTGGCACCACCATGTACCCCGGCATCGCCGACCGCATGCAGAAGGAGATCACAGCCCTGGCGCCCAGCACCATGAAGATCAAGGTGCTTGCCACCACCAACATTCAAAATTATCTGTACAGATTTAAACGTTTGAAGGTGCTGCTTGTTGCTTGTATCAAGCGTTTTGCCCTCCTATTACCAAATATAAGCTTTTGAAATGTAGCTTTCAGTCAATGTTATCACCCCAAACAGTGGTTGACTGGTAAAGTATTAGTGATCTGTCGTTGCTGCATGGCTTTACTGACCTGGTTTTTTTCTCCTTCCTTATACCCCCCTCAGATCATCGCCCCACCAGAGCGCAAGTACTCCGTCTGGATCGGAGGCTCCATCCTGGCGTCACTGTCCACCTTCCAGCAGATGTGGATCAGCAAGCAGGAGTATGACGAGTCTGGGCCCTCCATCGTGCACCGCAAGTGCTTCTAAAGCAACCGCAGAAACGGCAACAAAACGCCACCAAAACCCTCCTGTGTCTCATCCCCCCCCTCTGTCTCCACTCTTAAGAGTCGCGATGTCTTAACAAAGGGGATCCACCTCTGTTTAATCAACTCCACCCCTACTTCACACTGTTGGTGGGGGGAGGGTGGATAGGAGTTAGGCGACTTAGGGGCAGAGTTGCAGGAAGGCACTTGTTTCTGTTCTTGGGCCTGTAATTGATTAAACAAAATTCGTTCCATCGTTTAACCATGCATTGTGGTGGCCCCCGTGTGGCCGTGTCAATGCCTGCCCTCCCCATTGTTTTTCTAAGGCTAACCGCTCCATAGTACTACTAAACATGCAAGGTCAAGTTTTAATTGAATTGATACAAAACGCACTGATGCACTTGATTATTGCCCTTAATAGGTGAGCTTTGTGCATTCCTAGATCATTCCACGTAGACCTCGAGTCTTGTCCTGAGATACAACTTGCTGCGTGAGTTGCAACAGTCCGAAAACTGGTTCAAATTTCCTGTACATTTAATTTCTCTGCTTGTTTTTGTACGCAGACCAGAATTTGTCGTTATTTTTTTTACTTGCCTTAAAACTACTTAACTCCCATTTCTGGTGAAGTTGAAGGTGAACAGTGACGTTTAAAATCGTATCGCCTGTTGTGAGCAGCACATTTCACATGTTGACTTTGTTGGTTGTACCAATTAATAAAGGACCATGTCTACATTGCTCTGTCATTCCTTTGCCGTCTGTCTAATCACAACAAAAAACGCGTGATGTTGGTGGCGGGATTCTATTTTGTGGAGGGTAAGGGTTTTGGGGCCCACTGGCTGGTGGCTGATCATTTGTCCAAAAATCTCCCCAAGCCAGCTCTGTCGAATTACCAGGGTTTAAATGCAAGCCATCTGCAACACCTGCATTGATTTTAAATGGTACAGCAGAGTTCATTGGCAATGGTAAACAATTTACAACTCTCCAATCCACCCTGGGATTATCAAGTTCGGTCCCACCGTATGTTGGACTATTGGGGGTTTTTGACCATGCATTGTGGTCTGTTGGCGGGCTTTGAAGGCGTTGGACCAAAAACGGCAAAGCCATGGCATTTGTTAATGATGCGGTGGTTGGGAATCCTGAGTTCTACCCAATGGATTCATAAACCACCGACACCTGTATTGCAGCAATGTCCCCCAGGGTCCGTCACCTGGAATGAGGCCGCCAAATTCACCATGGCATGATTAGAATTGAGCTAAATAAATCCACGACATCTCCCCCATTTAACACTGCCCGAATAGAGAAATCCAAACTTTTCGAGGTAATGCTTAATATTGTCTTGTGCCTGCCATCAAGGGACTGCCGAATGAATCTCAGCTGGCCAGAGCGACTCCAGAAAGGATGTGAAGTTAGGATAATTTATATTTGTTTACAGTCCTTTTGTCAGTCAACTAGTGGATGAAGGCGTCTGCTATGGCGGTTGTGGGGCTTGTTTGACCATCAAACTTCACGTCTGTGCGGGCTGGGTGATTGAGTTACTGGACTTTTGCTCCGACTCGAACCGTGCCTGGGAATTGATTGCCGAGTTCTTGACACGCTGCCACGGCTTCACGTTTTATTTTAATGCGTTTAAGTTGAAACGTGTTAATGTCCTCTGGAAAGCGTTAACTTGTAGGGAACACACGGGCTATATGTCAATTGCTGTAACTTTTCCAAAACTGGGTTTTTTCCTTTTCTAAAATCTCACTAATTTGAACGAATAAGCAGACCTACCACGAGACGATTAGCCAACAACGGCTAAACTTGGAATCCAGAGGTCGCCCGTTCCGATTCAAGCTCCCAGCGTGTCCGTTCAAACAATGGGGAAATATTCAATTATCCAACACACCGCCTCTGTTCACCCAGCAGTATAAATGGGTACACGGTCAAGTCGACTAAACTATTTTTGTATTTCACCGGGTGAGGCCCACTTAGCTATTTCGCTCCTATTCAGAAGCGTCCTGGCGACAAATGAAAGCTCAACAAAGTGGCTTATCGTCATGTAGAAATGTATAGTAGACCAATGCTCTAAACGCGTGATGTTGATTCTAAATGTGGAGGGGAAACCCAGAGGACCCGGGAAAACAAATCCACGCGACTACGGGGAGAGATGCAGACGCAAATATAGCAGGCGTGGTCGAGATTGAACCCACAGCCTCCTGTATACCACGCGAGGTAGTTAACATCTCACCACCGTGGCGACCCAGCCGCGAGAAAGGTGGCGGCGACGTCACCTTGGCCTTCATCCAGCAGTGGAGAGGCCGGCAGTGGATTGTCAACGACGATGATGAAGGTATGTCAGGGCCTCCTTTGGGAATGCAATGCGGTAACTCATCTGCCTCCGGTTGAATTTGGAAGTTGCGATGGTGCCGTGCCACCGCTAGAGGGCGCCACCCGCCACCAAACGGGAGATCTGTGAGGGCTTGCTTGTGAGGCATACGAGTATGTACAATATGTTGAACTTTTTTCGCACCGTACGCAGCCAATCGTGCTAATCGGAGGTGAACATCCCATTTTAACTCGACTTGCAAAATTAATCATCACAATAGGGCTCCCTCCCGTATTTGTCTCCACATTAAAAACAAATATTTACGCATTCCATCGGACGCATTGCCTTCTGAAAAAAAACCCATCTATATAAGGAAGAGGAGTCAACACTAATGCTGTTTGTTAAAGCCAATAGATTCGAGCGGAAATGGGAGAGGGCGCGTAATGAGAGTGGCTGATGAGAGACGGTGGACACGCTATGACCGAGGTGACATCATAGAGCTTCACAGCTCATCGGATTCCTCCAGGATAAAAAAAGTATTCTGATCACAGAGTGCGGAGGGCACTCCTGGACAGGCGCAGTTAAAAAGAGGAAGAGAACGGGAGGTTACAGGCTCACAACAAAAATAACACTAATTACCGGCTCACTTAGAGACCCATGGACTTGCATAGAGACCCATAACTCACATAGTGACACATAGACTCACACAGAGACACGTAGACTCACATAGAGTCACAGAAACCCACATGGAAACCCATAGACTCACATAGACACCCATAAACTCATACAGAGACCCATAGACTCACATAGACTCGCATAGACCAATAAACTCACAGATACCCATACATGGACTCACATAGGAGACCCTACAGATGCATAAAAGGAGAAAACGGAAGGAAATGTGGGAGGCTGTTGCCCATCAGTGGGAAGTTACCGGCTCACAACACCATCATCATCATCATCGCCGGCCGTCTTTATTTCCCAAGAGACGGGAGTCGCCCATTGGCACGACAGTCATGCACTTCGGGCGAAGAGAAACAGAGACCCTGGGTTCAATTCCAGCAGCAGCAGTGGCAGCAGGCGGTTTCTCTCGCCCATCGCCCCACGTGGAGATATCCCGCGCGCCACATTTGAAGCCACGTTGACAGCAGGCGGAAGATTACGGCGATCGACAACGTAGACAAGAGCAACGCCAACTCGTTTCTCTCCTTCAGCGGAGCAAATAGAAACAAGCACGCCGAGTCCTCGCTTAACGTGTGGTGTTATAACGCTGTAAATAAGCGCACCGCTATAGCGCGCTTTCTGAGCGGTCGACGACAAACTACTTTCTTGAGCTGCGCGGCTGTGCGGTGTGATACAATGCGCGGAACGATAGAGCAACTCGGTTGTTTGTCCCGCCATCTCACTGTGTCTGCGTTCGTCATATCTCGCCAAACTTTTATCATTACACTATTGGGGAAATAGTTTTCGCTTAACGCGTTTTTCGCTTCTCTCACGAGGCACTTTTCACGAACGCATCTACGACCGCGTCGAACGAGGACTTACTGCCATTTCATTTAATTGACCCTGCACGGCCACAAAAAAAAAACATCTCCTTTGGGAGGCATTAACAATTACACACGGCCACACACGCAAACACGCGCACGCTCTAGACCTCCCCGCGTAGCCTTTACGACTGTGGAGCGGTGATGGGGGGTGGGGCGTGAGAACTGGCCATTTATTTAAGGCGACAAACGCACGCAAATACACGGATGCACCTACACACATCCACAAACACAAAGAACCCTCCCGTATAGCCTTTAACAGACTGTTAGGGCAAGCACCTCTGAAGTCCGGCACGGCACACGAGGGGGTCGGTGGCCAGCACAACGCCCGGTCACCTTTGTCTCCCGAGTGGCGATGTTTATACACCTTAATCCGCACCAGGTGCTCATTTGAGGCTGAGTTGACTTAGGGGAGGCCGAGGAACCGGTTCTGATAATCGTCGCTAGTACACACGTGTCCACGTGCACACATGTCCACACACAAGCACATGCGCGCGCACCTGCACACGGAAGGCATCATGGAGCACATAGCCATCAGCCGAAGGCGCAAACAGTCTGAAATAATGCGACTGAAAACATAGTTCTGCAGACAATCATAGCTCTATCTCTAACCCGAACACTATCCCTAACCCAATCTTAACACTATCCTAAATCATATAGCTAACCCCAATACTACACAGTACTGAATCAGAACCCAACACTATCCCTTACACGATCAGTCCTAATGCTATCTCTAACCGCAATCCTAACACTATACCGAATCCTATTCCGATCACTACATAGAATCCTAACCCCAACCCGAACACGATTACTCCTAACCCGATCCTTAATCCCAATCTTATCCCTGATCCAAACCCCAACCCTAAGCCTCATCCAGACCGTAACGCCGACAATATCCCACACCAAACCGAACCTTATCTCCGACCCCAAACCTAACTATCCATAAGCCTATCCCCTCTACCGAACCCACGCTGCCCCCTGTCTCTCCAATATAAGGCTGGGCAACGCCAATGACCACGCTAAAACTATTCTGATTGGCTCAACGACGTCCTCAGGGCCCGCACTCCTGGGGCTTTGTTTTGACAGGCAGAGTGATTCCACGGAAGAGCCACGATTCGCGCCACGGTTCAATTCGCAAGAACCGATTCCACTTGTCTCGTTCTGCGAATCGCGTTTTGCGTGCGAATCGTGCGCGCAAAATCGATTCCAGGAGTCACCCCACGCGGCACGTCCCGTCAGCAGCCGTTTAAGGATCATCGCTTTGCCGAGACATTTCCCGCTCAAAGCGGCTCTGAGAAGCGGGGGTGCCGCCCTGGGGTCGCCACCTGACCCCGGCGTGACCTCGGATTGACCCGGACTTGACACCCGGTTTGAGACGGACAGTCGGACAGAATTTGTACGTCCACACGCGGTTGGCGACAGGAATTTTATTGGCACCGAGTTCTGGCGATGCCGCAGTTGTCGAGCTGTACTACCGCCACCACTGCAGCGGACCGCGCAGCTCCGAAAACGGCCCTCTCGCGTGCCGAGTGGGGAAACGCGCGCGCGGGCCGGGTCCACGCGGTGTGAGGAACTCTTTGTGACGTCGTCGTCGTCGTCATCACAGGAGCGTGCGCTCCACTAAGACCGAGGGCGCCGTGCTCGTGGCGATGCCCCGGCTGGAGCCGCCGAGGGTGGAGCTGACGAGGGTGGAGTTGAGGGCCCCGCAGGGCACGTCGGGGGCGCGCACCTGGCCCGAGAAGGAGTAGGCGATGAGCGAGCCCGCCGTGAGACCCATCATCAGCGACACCGTCATGATGTTGCCTGCGCGGAGGGGGTCACAGTGTTGCGATGGACGAGGAGCGCACGGGCGAGGTGACGTGCCGCACTCACGTGACACTCGCCTGCCCTCACCCAGAGACGCTCGCCGCAACACGAGTCGCCACCCGCCTCACCGCACCGCCGCTGACCGCTTCTTCACCACGGCGCCGCTCGCCAACCCTCTCACCACACCACCGCTCGCCAACCCTCTCACCACACCACCGCTCGCCAACCCTCTCACCACACCACCGGTCACCAACCCTCTCACCACACCACCGGTCACCAACCCTCTCAACCACCCCACCGCTCACTAACCCTCTCACCACACCACCGCTCACCAACCCTCTCACCACACCACCGCTCACCAACCCTCTCACCACACCACCGCTCACAAACCCTCTCACCACACCACCACTCACCTGCCCAGTCAGCATGCCGCTCAGCACCCCACTCATCACACCACCCCTCTCAGCACCCTGCTCAACACCCCATTCAGCACCCCGCTCATCACACCACCCCTCTCAGCACTCTGCCCAGCACCCCATCAGCACCCCGCTCATCACACCACCCCTCTCAGCACTCTGCCCAGTACCCCTCTCAGCACCCCATTCAGCACCCCCCATCATTAAACCACCGCGCATCTCTCAGCACCCTGCCCATCACAACTACCCCCCTCCCCGCCCAGCACGCTGCCCCGGCTCACCGGCCAGCTCCCTGCGTTCCGGTGGCACAGCGCCGGGCGCGCGGATCATGGGCACGCTGCACATGTAGCCATTGGTGATGCCCAGCAGGATGGAGAGGGCGCAGGGCCAGGCCGGTGGGGGCAGCACGGGGGCCCCCAGCGGTGCGGTGCACAGCACCAGCAGGGGGATGAGAGGCAGGCGCGACAGGGAGCCCAGCACCAACCACAGCGGCTTCCAGGGCACGGGGGCAGCGGCCAGAATCTGAGTCGAGCGGGCGGGGGTCGGAAGAGTCGCGGGGGATTTGGGGTGTGTGGGGCGGAGGGGGTGGGGGGGGGAGGAAATTTATTAATTCTAAATATCTATGGCAACTTTATTTTTTATATATATATGATCTATCATCCCTCCACATTTATAAACACGCGTTCAGAGCATTTGGCTGCAATACATCATCCCCACGTGAGAAGCCACTTCGTCGAGCTCTCATTTGTGATGGGCAGGCCGCACCGCCGTTGGCCAACCTCAGGACGTGCGCTGCTGGACACTCAAGCAGCTTCTGCCCCATGCCCCCCCCCCCTGCCCCCCTGCCCCCTTGCTCCCTACCCTCGTGCCCCTCTGACCCCCGTGCCCCCGCCCTCCCTGCCCCGCTACTCCTCACCCCCCCCCCCCCCCCGCCCACCCCACCCGCACCTTGCCGAGGAGGTCGGCGTAGTTGAAGAGCGCCATGAGCATGATGGGCATCCACTCGCCCAGCTCGCAGCTGCGCACCTCGGACAGCAGCCCCGGGTAGACGGTCAGGGAGATGAGGTACGTGATGGCGATCGCCGACATGTACGGCCACAGCAGGCGGCTTACGGCCAGGCGAGACCCTGACGGAGGAGGGGGTGGGGAGGAGGGAGTGTGGGGGGGGGGAGGGCTACGGATCAGATCGGGCAGGCTCAGATCCCAACATCATTGCAGTTTCTGCCCCTGGCGCCACGGTGGCTAGGAGATGTTAACTACCTCGCCTGATATAAAGGAGGTCGTTTGGTGCGATCCCCGTGTTCGTGTGGATTTTTTCGCCGGGTCCTCACGGTTTTTCCTTCCGCATTCAGAATCAACATCATGCGTTTAGAGTATTTGGCTGCTAGACATGTCCACATGATGATAAGCCACTTCGTTGGGCTATCAATTGTGATGGCCAGGTTGCTTCTGAAAAAGAGCAATACAGCTCAGTGGCCCTTACCTGGTAAAATAAAAGAAGACGTTTTTAGTTTAGTAAAGACCGGGACAGGCACTGTGGGCAGCAGAGTGGCGACCTTTCTGCGTGCAGGTTGTTTTCCCCACTTTAAGGCCCTCCTTCCCCCCGCACTACCGACTCCTTCCTTCCGCGCCTCCAATTATCACGGTTGGCTACGTACGGTGCGAAAGAAGTTCATCATGGGTTATCCTCCGGTTTCTCCGGTTTACTCCCATGGCTACCAATACACACACACACGCAATGTCTGTGGTTGGTCAAATATCCCAGTGCAGGACTCCCTAGAACACCCGGAGGAAACCCACACAGAACAGGGTGAGAAGATGCAGACTTTTACACCGACAGGCGCCCGAGTAGGGAGTCTAACCCAGGTCCTGTGCTGTAATCACCACTGCGAATCCCTGCTGCCCTTACTGGCGAGGGCACCCCCTCTAAGTAGCGGCGCCCTGTCTGCGCGAGCGAGTGAGTGAGCTGATCGCTGTGCGTCTGCACTAGATGTTAGGGCAGCGCGGTGAGTATTACCAAACATTTTCTTCAAAGCGCCATCGCTCTGCATGGGAGGGTCCATGCGGACGTAGACACCCCCCTCCTCGCCCACATGGTTCAGTCCATCCCACACGGGTGAGTCATCCTTCTGGGTGACCTCATTCTCCTGGTGCGGGAGATTGTAACGGAGGAGGGGGGTGGGTGAGATACATCATAGCATCTTGTCCCGTTTTGACTAAGACAATAACAGTAAAATGCTTACAATGTAATTTTTGAAATGTGTGTGTGCTTGTATGTACGTTAATCTGAATTCTATACAACGGATAGGTTTTCTATCTCGGGATGTTTAATTATTTATTTCGGCTATAAACTTATTGCCCTGTAACGAATTATGGCTTCCACCCAATCTGCCTCCGAGAGGTTTCGCCGTGAGTTTTTGGAACGTGGCCACATCAGGGTGGCCTCCTGCCTTGGTCTGACCCTGAGAAGGAGGGTCTATCTGAGCCCTCAGTTGAAGGCAGAATTAGAGGGCTACCCTCGTTACTTTGCATCCATACTTGTTGCTCGATTTGCCACTACACCTGCTAATGAAACAGCTCATAGACACTTCTACACTCCATCATTGTATCCTTTTAAACCCTATCTTTGTCCCATTACTTCACCAGCACTCCTTCCAACCTTTATTCTGCTCTTAAAAATAACACCATCTGCGAGCTACTGCTATTCGTCCAAGGTTCGCTGCTCTTCATCCTTTCACAGAAAATACTTTTGCAAACTATTAATTCTACTTTTCCTATTTCTGGGTGGTATTGAGCTTCATCCTGGCCCATATGTAAAGAACTCGTATAATTCTGTAGATTTTTCTAGCAGGAAAGGTGTTGGTGTTCTACATGTCAACATCAGCGGGCTTGTGATTAAATTAAGTCAACTAAAACTAGAAGTGGCAAATCTTGACCCGGATCATTTTTTGCCTAACAGAAACAGTTCTCACTCCTGCCGTCAATGACTTGCAGATTACGATTGACAACTACAACCTTTTTCGGCTTGATCGAGGATCTAAAGGAGGTGGAATTGCCATCTATGTTCGTAATACTATTGCATGTTCACTAGCTCACTCCTTGTTTAAAAAATGTTGCTTTGAAGGTCTGGCTCTCAGAATAACTCTCCCAAATAACCAACAGATATTGGTAGTGTGCTGCTATAGACCGTCTTGTGGGAAGGATGTTGAAGCTGCATCTGCACTGAGATAACTTTTTGGGGGCCTCCCTAAAGGTGAAATAGTTTTAGTGGGTGATCTAAATTGGAATTGGCTAAACCCGCCGGCCGTGGCCACAAATTTAGCAGATTAATTTAACCTGTTTAAATTAATAAATGTCCCCACAAGACCCAACCTAAAAAATCCGGGACAGTCATCTCTGCATGACGTCCTATTGACAAATGCCCCTCAAAATTTCACACTGACTGGTGTTCTGGGTAATAACCTTAGTGATCACTCCTTCATTTTTGGGGTAAGATCATCAGCCAGACCCAAAGCCCCCCCTAAATTGGTTGAGAAGCACTCTATGAGACACATCAGCACTCAGGCATTTACTAATGATGTGCTTCACTCGGATATTGACAAGGTCTGTGATATCCCTAACCTGACTACGGCTTGGGAGACCTTCAGGTACACGTTTCTCCAAATTCTTAACAAACATGCTCCGTTAGTTAGATTTAAAACTAAAGGCAACCGCCCACCATGGTTTGATCCATTGATTACAAAGCTCATGAAAACTAGGGACAAGGCTTGGGCACGTGCTCAGAAAAGTAATTTGGTCAATGACTGGCTAGAATATAGCATTTTAAGGAATAGATGCGTCAAAAAAATACGGCATGCAAAAAATGCCTACTTTTCCTCCACTCTCCTGGAATCACGTGGAAATGCCAGAAATTTCTGGAAAACAATCAAATGTATCGAAAAGGCATCAAAAACAGACAATCTGCCCGTTGAGCTTAACTGAAATGGGGAATATTTTTAAGATCCCAAAAAAATAGTTGACAATTTTAACCTTCATTTTTCTGAAGCTGGTAATCTTTTTGATAATGTATTGGGAGTCACCCCTGCTCATGCAAATTCCTACACCCCTGTCCAAACATTAAACGAATTTAGCTTCCAGCCAATCCACGAAAGTAATGTTCTGAAACAACTGTCCTATCTCAAAGATAGTATTCCCGTCTTTGCTTTACTAACTGTTGGTCACCTAATATACAAACCTATAGCCCATATTTTCAACCTGTCCATCAAAGAAGCATCAGTTCCTCTAGAATGGAAACATTCCTATGTCCGTCCACTTCACAAAGGGGGCCCTAAAGATGATCAATTTGGTCCCCGTTGATGAAATTTTTTTAAAAATTATTGAACTACCAAATTAGCAGTTTACTGTCCACCAGCAATCTACTACATCTAAAACAATCTGGGTTCCGAAAAAAATACAGCACCACATCTGCTGCATTAGACTCTCTGAATCACATTTACAGTAGCCTTGATAATAAGCAGTACTGTGCCTCTCTTTTTCTAGACATGTCCAAAGCTTTTGATACAGTAGACCAGAACACCCTGATTAGTAAACTAAGTTGCCTCGGTTTTTCCGAAAACGCAGTAAAATGGTTACAAAATTACCTCTTTTCTCGCACCCAAACTGTATTCACAGATGGTTGGAGGTCAAACAGTGTTAAGATAACAAAAGGGGTTCCACAGGGTTCCATCCTCGGCCCCCTTTTGTTCTCTCTTTATGTCAATGACTTGGGCACTGACCTGGATCATTCCAGGGTAAATCTTTTTGCAGATGACACGATACTGATTACTACTGGATGCTCTCCGGATGACGTGATTGCTAAGCTACAGGGTGATTTCAACAAACTACAACATCAGCTAGTTGCTCTTAAACTAGTCCTGAATACCTCCAAAACCAATAATTATCAAATAGAGCAAGTCAAGATCTATACGTATCTTGGGGTCATCCTGGATTCAAAACTGAATTTTGAAGATCACATTGATTATATTGGTAAAAAGACAAAAATAAAAATTACTTTTCTGTATCGACACAAGCACTGCTTCCCCCCTATGTTCCGTTTGGAATTGATAAAAGCTACCATACTGCCTCTACTTGACTACTGTGACATCGTGTATAAATCAGCCCCAAGTACTGTACTGAAGGAGCTTGATTCCATCTATCACTCGGCCTTAAGATTTACATTGAACTGCCCACATAGGACTCACCACTGTGATCTCTACATTGGGTCAAACTTAACATCTCTTAATGTTCGACGGCTTGTGCACCAGATTTTATTTATTCATGATGTACTTACAAAAAAATCCACAGACTACCTGCTGGATCTCCTCTCTGTTTCAAAGAACAAATTTGACCTCAGGTCTTCACTCATTTACCAGCTTCACATTCCCTATTGCCGTACAAAAACTGGAGGAAGGGCCTTTGCTATTGATGCCCCCAGGATCTGGAATGCCACTGCCAATAAACTGCAACTTGAATCGCTACCAATGAGATCCTCTCTCAAAACTGCTCTAGAGGAGTTGTACACCCCTAGCTGCCACTGCTATTCATTGGCGTAAAATAAAATAAAATGTTTCGCACCGGATGACGCTGCAAAGTATTATCTGTATTTTGATTTAGCGTGCTCATCTTAAAGGTGCATTGAAACATTTGATACTCTGACTGATGCTTATGTTGTTGTGGAGTAACTCATGCAGCCAGCTATGGCTCTAGGGTTTGGTGTTACATGTTATTTATGTAGTTTATTGTAAAAAAATTCGGTCACAGTCCCTATAATCACTGTTACATTGTAATTCTGGCTTTATTTTTTGGTGATTTCGAAGATGTTTTTTTGGTTTGGACATGTTTGTTTTGTTGTAGTACGGAGTTAGACTGATGGCCTTAATCTAAGTTTTCTTGTGGTTGTTGTTGTTGTTTGACTTGCATCCCACTGGGATTTTTGCACACAGCATTGGTGTACGGTGCTTTTTCAGAAATATTTTACTATTTTTTTTCATAGATTTTCTGTTTGCACAGTCACACATAGTCACTTTAAGATGTTTTCTTGTTCGTGTTTTTTTTTGTTGTGGTTGCACCCGATTCAAGAGCCGAATGGTTCACAGGGCCATACCAAATAAATAAACTGAAAAACTGAAAACATGGAGCCTCCTGTCTCTGACACGGAGAGTACAGGAATTGCCATTTTTTTCGTGGTATGGGAATTGATTGCTACAGGTGTGGTTTTGAACTGTATTATAGTACTGTGGTGTACAGTACTGCACAGTGTCCATAGTCCTAGGCCAGGGGTCAGAAACCTGCGCCTCCAGAGTCGCATGCGGCTCTTTAAGGACTGCATCGTGACGTTATTTATTAAGGACCACTGTCTCGTATTTACCACATGCATTGCGGCTCTTAAAATATTGACCTTTTTTTTTTTACCAAATTGTTATTTTTTTTCCGAACCCTTACTATGGGAGTCCAGTTAACCATAGAAGTCCAGTTTATCATAAAAGTCCAGTTTACCATGGAAGTCCAGTTAACCATGGAAGTTGAGGTTATCATGGAGGTGGGGGGGGAGGTGGGGGGGGGTAGCGGGGGGGGGGGACCCCACAACAAATAGAAAAACACACAGACGACTCACAAATGTCACTTCCTCGCCTGCCACGCTGTGCCGGGCCACGTAGGGCGCGGCCGTGCCCCGCTCGGGGAAGGACTCGGGCTTGGAGGGGGGCGCGGGGCGGCGTCCTCCACCCCGCGCCGCCCCCGTGTGGTGGTGCACGAAGCGAGAGCGGCGCACCAGCTGGTGGCACAGGAGGCACACCACCTCCATCGCCGCCACCGCCGCGAAGAAGATGCCCGTGTTCGTCCTCACGTCGCCCACGGAGGCGCGGGTCACCACGCGGGTCGTGGAGGCCACCACCCCCGCCAGGCCTTGGGTGGGTGGAGAGGGGAGCGGGGGGTTGAGGTGGCACCGCGGGGATATTGCACACAGGTATGGTCGAAAAATCCGCTTGCTTGGTGATGAATATTTGAAGCGGTTCTGGGGCTCCCGTAGGTCGAAACAGCCTAAAATGAAAACCTGATTGCGGTGTGTAAATATCAGCACGGGGGAGACAAAGGCGGCCCGGCGTGTAGTCAACCACACCAACCCCCTCGTACGCCATGACAGCCTTAATAGGTGCTCCCCAACAGTCCCAACGCCCCAACAGGCTGCGCGAGCTACACAGCGGAACTGTGTGTGTTCATGTGTGCGTTCATGTGTAATGACAGGGGAGTCAGCCTGCAGTGCGAATGGACTAGTGGCCATGGGAGGTAATGACAGGGAAGTCAGCGTGCAGTACGAATGGACTAGTGGCCACGGGAGGTAATTACAGGGGAGTCAGCCTGCAGTACGAATGGACTAGTGGTCATGGGAGGTAATGACAGGGCAGTCAGCCTGCAGTACGAATGGACTAGTGGCCACGGGAGGTAATTACAGGGGAGTCAGCCTGCAGTACGAATGGACTAGTGGCCACGGGAGGTAATGACAGGGGAGTCAACCTGCAGTACGAATGGACTAGTGGCCACGGGAGGTAATGACAGGGGAGTCAGCCTGCAGTACGAATGGACTAGTGGCCACGGGAGGTAATGACAGGGGAGTCAACCTGCAGTACAAATGGACTAGTGGCCACGGGAGGTAATGACAGGGGAGTCAGCGTGCAGTACGAATGGACTAGTGGTCATGGGAGGTAATGACAGGGGAGTCAGCGTGCAGTACGAATGGACTAGTGGCCACGGGAGGTAATGACAGGGGAGTCAGCGTGCAGTACGAATGGACTAGTGGCCACGGGAGGTAATGACAGGAGTGTCTGCTGTAAGTACGAAGGGACTGGTGGCTACGGGAATGATCTAGAATAGGAGCGTGGCCAGGTGCCGGAAGAGGACAGTAGAGTCTGCTGGTGGAGCGACCGACGAGAGTCAGCGAGAAGCTTCGGGAATGGGGGCGTCGCCTCAGTCCGTTATGAAGGGAGATACGCGGGAGACTCGGGGCTGTTGCAGTGGGGGTCTCCACCTGTTCCAAGTGAACGTGTCTCTTCAATAAAGAAACCACCACAAGACAAGTGTGCCGAGTCGTCATTACACTTGTACTCACTCTCGCCCGTCATCACGGCCTGTGTGTGCCGAGGCGGCAGCATCCCCGAGAAGCCATAGTAGCTGGCTTGCTGCACTTCACACAAAACAGGAGTGGTGGAGGGGTCAGCCGATCCTCCCTCCCTCCCATCCCCACCCCTCCCTCCAACCCCTCTTCCCATCCCCACCCCTCCCTCCAACCCCTCTTCCCATCCTCCCTCCACTACCTGACATCTCCCATCCCCTACCTCCCGTCCCATCCCCACCTCCATCGCTTTCCCTTCCTTACCATCACCTTCCTTGGTCACCCTTCCCTCCATCCTCATTGTCTTCCTCCCCATCCTATCCCCTCTTTACCCCCCCCCCGCCCACCACGTGTCACCTGTGCCCCTCCTTTCCTCCCCCGGATCACGTGTTGCCCACACCTGTGCTCGCGAAGGCCACGACGGCGACGGAGAGCAGGTGCAGTTGGTAGGAGGCGTGGTGCGGGATGAGCCCAAACCACACCTCGCAGAGCCCCACAAAGAGCAGCGGCAACAAGGCCAGCACGTAGCCTGGCACGGGGTCACGGGGTCACGGGGGCAAGGGGTCACAGAATCTTGGGAACACGGAGATACCAGGTCACGGGCACGTGGAATCTTGGGGTCAAAATCATCAGAATCAGAATATGTATTTATACTGGAAGAATCAGATGAGCTATAAAGCGCTACATCATGGGACCTCCTTTGCCAGTACCAAAATATGATAATAGGTTTTTCCCCTTTTTTCTGGCAACAAAACAGGTGTTAAGATGTTAAAACACCAAACTGAAACCTTTGTACAAGGAATCATGTTTGCATTAACCACAATGCTTGTGGTCAGAATGCAAACAAAAAACATACTCTGATAAATTTCGATTTCAAGCTTTCGTGACTATAGGGATTAATATTCTTGGTTCTTTATTATTTCCCTTTTATGTGACTTTACCGAAGGAACCAAGAATATACTCTGATAATATATGCATTGTCCTTGAAACTGATTTGGGCCTTTTGGCGTCCTCTGGTCTAACACCGTTTGAGACGAGGCTTTAAAAGAAAGCTGTGGACCAATCAGTTTCAAGGACAATGCATATATTATGAGAGTATGTTTTTGGTTTGCATTCTGACCACAAGCATTGTGGTTAATGCACACATGATTCCTTGTAAAAGGTTTCAGTTTGGTGTCTTAACATCTTAACACGGCTGCTTTGTTGCCAGAAAAAACAGGAAAAACCTATGATCCTATAAAGCGCTTTTTCACAGATGTCCAGTTGGGGCGGGTCAGAACGTTACAAGAACAATTAGTACACAACACGATAGGAGTGCAAAGTATAGGAAAGGTAAACAAATCACTTTTTAAAAAAATACACGGAGGCACGGGGACATGGAGTAACATAGACACAGAGTCACGAGGTCACGGCTCACGGAAGTATGGGAACACGGGGTCACGGGGCACGGGGGGAATGTATTGGTCACCAAATAGTAAGTCCTGTGGTACAGCCATGGAAATATTCCTGAACGACATGCTTTGAAAACGATGTCAAATAGTTTCAGGGACGGGGGGGCGGCTGCCCTGTCACGTGCCCAAGGCCTCAGAAATCTTCAGGGGGGGAGGGGGGTTTAGAGGTAGTGTCGCCACTCTTCCTCCCTTAAGGACGGTAAATAGATGCTGCTCTTCAAGCGCCTTGCATTGAATTAGAGAGCGATTTGTGATCACGGGGTTTACCCAATAGCCTTTTAGCAGGCTGTGACCGTAAGTGCTGTTAGCGAGGAGCAGCACCTACAACGGCAGGCATGGTGCACGGTGGACTGGATTGCCAGCACCACGCCCGCCCGCCTTTGTCTCCCTAAGTGGCGATGTTTACACACCGTACCAGGAACCCATTTGATAGGGGAGGGCCCAGGACCGGTTGAGATATTCGTCACTGGTCTTGGTGGCCGTGAGCGGGAATCGAACTCGCACACACACACGCACACGCATCCACGCACCGGCAGTGATGCGCGTGTGCATGTCCACCCGTTCCACCAGGAGGCTCACAAGCAGAACGGTGCAGAGCGACGTGACGAGGTAGGTGGTGTTGATGTCGAACACGATGGTCGAGTCTGCGGCAAGACACATCGTCATCAATGTATCGTCAACACGTCATCGATACATTATCTCAATACATCATCGTGAATACACCTGGGTATGCGCTGTGCAGTTAGGGGGTTATGGGTAGCCTCACCTGGGTAAGCGCTGTGCAGGTAGGAGGCTATGGGCAGCCTCAGCTGGGTATGCCCTTTGCAGATAGGGGGTAATACGAAGCCTCACCTGGGTATGCCCTGTGCAAGTAGGGGGTTATGGGTAGCCTCACCTGGGTATGCGCTGTGGAGGTAGTCCACGTCGACTGTGAAGCAGTTGTAGGGCAGCAGGAATCCCGTGCCCGCCAGCACCATAGACAGGTAAATGAAGTTGCACGGGTCACGTGGCTCCTTGTGGGGGTCCGCGGGCCCTGGGGGGGAGGGGGCGGAGGGTGTGGGGGAGCGAGGGAGGTGCGACCGGACCCAGTCACCCCGTGGCGCCCACGTGGTCAACAACAACAATAATAACAACAACAATAACAACAACAACGATGACGACGACCCTCGTTCGCCACTAAGCAGCGGTCACGTCACCACGCACGACGCTTGTGCCAGGTTAGGTACACTTTGAAGTCATGCGAAGTGCAGAAGACTCGCTGCCAAGGAGGTGAAGGGACGGACCCAGGTGCCACGGGTTGACCGGCTGAGACGACCGGCTGATGCACCGCCTGTGTGTGTGTGTGCCGCCCCTACTGTGCCAATTCGCTGCGTTTTATCCGCCTGGCGCTCCGCTCGTTGTTGTGAGCGTCGCTCCCTCCGCCCTCAAAATTGCCCACGAGCCTCCTCCTCCTCTGCGGACGAGGCGGCTCGCGAAGGCCGAATTCCGTGGTCGACTAATCCCTCATTCCACGCACACTCTGCCGCACACAGCCTGTTACACAGACAACAACAAAGATCCCCGTATAGCCTTAACAGACTGCTGAGGCAAGTGCTGTTAGCGAGCAGCACCGATGAAGGCCGGCACGGTACACGAGGGGGGTGGGTGGCCAGCACCACCACGCACGGCCGCCTTTGTCTCCCCAGCGGCGATGTTTACATACCGCACTAGGTACTCATTTGAGGCTGAGTCGACCTAGGGGAAGCCCAGGACGGGTTCAGATAATCGTCACCGGTGTTGGCCGTGAGCGGGAATCGAGTTCGTAGCGCGGCGCGCTGACCGCTACACCACCGCTCCCCACTCAGCCTGTTACACCTCCCGTCTCACGCACACACCCAGTCACACACACCCAGTCACACACACCCAGTCACACACACCCAGTCACACACACGCCGCCCCGTCTCACGCACACACCCCAGTGACACACACACCGCTCCGTCTCACGTACACACTCCAGTGACACACACGTTGCCCCGTCTCACGCACACACTCCAGTGACACACACACCGCCCCGTCTCACGCACACACCCCAGTCACACACACCCCAGTGACACACACGTCGCCCCGTCTCACGCACACACCCCAGTCACACACACCCCAGTGACACACACGTCGCCCCGTCTCACGCACACACCCCAGTCACACACACCCCAGTGACACACACGTCGCCCCGTCTCACGCACACACCCCAGTGACACACACGTTGCCCCGTCTCACGCACACACTCCAGTCACACACACCCCAGTCACACACACGCCGCCCCGTCTCACGCACACACCCCAGTGACACACACGTTGCCCCGTCTCACGCATACACCCCAGTCACACACACCCCAGTCACACACACGCCGCCCCGTCTCACGCACGTAGCGCCTGTTGGTCGTTGTTGCGCTCGGGGCTGGAGGGGAAGCTGCTGTCCGGACTCTCGTCGAATCCGTGATTCACGGCTCCCGCTGCTCCTCCCGCGGAGCTGCGCTCCATCTCCTGCTGAGCGCGCTCTCTGCACGTCGCGTCCCCCTCCTCCTCCACGTCCTCCTCCTCCTGCTGCTGCTGCTGCTCCGCGTCTCGGCCGGGCGTCATGGCGAGAGTGAGAGTCGCGACATCAACAACAGCAGCAGCCTCCTCTTGCTCCTCCATTCGGCTCGGGAGAGAGACACCGAGGCGCTCCGCGCAGGAGCGGCGTGCGCGCGTGTGTGTGTCAACGTTTGTGTGTGTGTACGTGTGTCAACGTGTGTGTACGTGTGTGTGTATCAACGTGTGTGTGAGTGGGTGTGTGTCAACGTATGTGTGTTTACGTGTGTGAGTGGGGGTCTGTGTGTGTCAACGTGTGTGTGTATGTGTGTGTGTGTACGTGTGTGTGTGAGTGGGGGTGTGTGTGTGTCAACATGTGTGTGTTAATGTGTGAGTGGATGTAGTGGTGCGCGATGTTGGCCACCCACCCCCTCGCGCCGTGCCGGCCTTCATAGGTGCTGGCTAACAGCACTTGCCTCAACAGTCTTTTGAGGCTATTCGGGAGATCTTTGTCTGTGTGGGTGCGTGTGGGGGGGGGGGGTGTAGCGGTTAGCGCACCGCGCTACGAACCTGATGACCGGAGTTCGATTCCCGCTCACGGCCAACATGAGTGGCAAATATCTGAACCGGTCCTGGGCCTCCCGTAGGTCGATTTAGCCTAAAATAAGTACTGTACCAGCTACGATGCATAAACATCGCCACCAGGGAGACAAAGGCGGCCGGACGTGGTGCTGGCCACCCACCCACTCGTGTGCCGTGCCGGCCTTCATTGGTTCTGCTCGCTAACAGCACTTGCCCCAACAGTCTGTTAAGGCTCTACGGGGGGGATCTTTGGCGACACTACTACTACGGCTCCCCACATATCACCACCGCCACCACTCCCAAGCCGCACTTTGTGCCTCCAGATTAATTACGGTTGCATGAATGCCAGATAACCCTCCATCACACACGGCCTCAAATCAAAGTCCATAAATCCGACCCGCCACCCTCTCCAAGACATTCGCTCCCGACGGCTGTTTATCAATTGTAATTGGTGGAGCGGTGGCGTAGTGGTTGATGCACTGCACCATTAACCCAGCGACGTTACTACATTATTGCTGTATTTTATTTTACCAGATAAGGCCCACTGAGCTCTGTCGTTCTTTTTTAGAAGCGACCTGGCTATCACAAATGATAGCTCAACGAAGTGGGCTCATCACGTGAGGATTTATAGGAGCAGCGAAATACTCTAAACGCGTGATGTTTATTCTAAATGCGGACGAACCGGAGAAAAATCCACCCGACCACGGAGAGAGAGAGAGAGAGAGAGGGAGACACGCAAAATCCAAATATATACAGCAGGCGTCAGGATCGGGATCGACTCCACAACTTTCTGTATACCAGGCGAGGCAATTAACATCTCACCACACTTTGGGTTCCATTCCCGGCCACGGCTAACATCAGCTGCCGGGTGACATCGGGACCGGTCCTGGGGATGTGGTGCCCCTTTTCACCCAAAACCTCGCGGTGACCATGGCGGTGAGGTATGGTCAAACAACCCTCATCCAGCAGTGGCTTGAGAATGGACTGCCGGCGTCATCAGCCGCGGCCAGCTTGTTGAGCACCGTGGATCGTTTCGAGAGTTCGAGGGCCACCGAGGCGCCGTAATGAGTTCAACTCTCGTGCGCCCTGCTGGACGGTTTTGTTGAACTCGCAGGGCAAGCCTTCAAGCGGCAGAGGAATTGATCATGGCTCGCGGTGGGCGATAATGATGATGATGGTGGTGATGCGGCTGCTACTGGCAATGTCTCGCGATACAAAGTGCCACGTGGTGACGCATGAGCTCGAAAGTTCGCGCGAGCAAATTGCCCTGCGTTTACCGCTCAAATGACCCCGGAGTCAGTTCGTGATTCCGTCACTTTGGAAGCGAGAGTCGAGTCTGAAAGCAAATTTGCGATTTCACCGATGGTCATTGAACAACACCCACCTTGAGTCACGTCTCCCCCCACCTCCACCCCCCTGTTGAACTATCATTTGTGGCCAGGTCGCTTCTGAAAAAAAAGTTAATAGTTTATTGTGCTTTAGCTGGTAAGCATAAATAAAAATGTTGTGGTTTTATTTGTGCATATTTTTTAGTTGATTTACCTTTTCTATACTTTGCACTCCTATCGTGTTTGTTGTGTTGTTTGTTGTTGTAACGTCCTGACCAACCCTTACTGGATATCTGTGACAAAGAGCTTTATAGCTCATCGGATTCCTCCTCCAGTATAAATAAACATTCTGATATGTCTCGCACACTCCACGTCGTTCAGCCTTTGGGGGGGGGGGAGCGCAGTTCCTCCGGGGTGGTCGTTACCCACACTGCACCACGGAGCAATTCAATTAGACTCGATGTCTTTGGTGGGTGGTGGGGGGTTGGTGGTAGTGGTGGGTGGTGGGGGTGGGTGGTGGTGGGGAAAACAGACCCAGATTTATAGAGGGCGATGTACCAAACCATTTCGGAATTGAATAATTCGTCAAATTTAGTGACAGAAACAAGCAAACGCATTCACACACGGACGTACGATGTTTGACGTGTCCATATTTAGCGCAACGTGGCCAACCCAAACCCTGACTCTGCACCTGACCCTCAACCCCACTGGCATTTAAATCCTCATTAAAAAAAAAACATCTATGCTTTTGTTCGCTCCACGTTTAACCCGTGCTGTCAGTCGCTCAACCCGCCGACACGACGAACCTCTCTCCATTCCGAGTCCGGTCTTCGGCCTCGCTCAGACAGGAAGGAAACCCGCGGCGACAAGCCTCGTCTCCCATGCGAGTGCAAGGCACCCGCCACAGCCGCTGCGTTGCCCGCAACCAGCTCCAAATCGCTCGCAAGCGAGGGGACGGAGCCACCCATTTCACCCCCGTGCGTCCGTGCCCAGAGCGAACAACAATGACTTCGCCAGCAGGCCTTTGGGCATCGTTCTTAGCGGTCGCCCCGCCAACACGGAACCACTCGGCCTCTCAGCTGCAACTAAATTCCCTCCCTGCTGCTCTTAGCCCCCTTCCCACCAGCACCCCACCCCCGCCAACCCAGCCCACGGCTTCATACTCAGAATCTGTATCTATACTGGAGGGATCCGAGGAGCTAGAGCTCCGTTTCACAGATGTCTAGCTCCGATTGCTGCTCGCTTACTTCATCCTGGTGGAGAGGGGGCGAGGGTGCAGAGAGGGCTGCCTGCTTCTCTCTGGCTCTGTACGAGGGCCTAAGCTGCTGCCCCCCCCCTCTCCTCTCTCGACGACGCGCCTACGTCACAAAGACAGTCGCACGCACGCAGCCACAAAGATCCCCCGTGTAGCCTTCACAGACTGCTGGGCCATCGCCTCTTAACAATACTCGGCTAAGCTTTCATTTCCAGTAACGTACAGTGTGTTTATTGTACATTTAGGCAGAATCCTCCGTAACGTGCTAAATTCGAATTTGTCATTCGATCTCCGTTGTATTCCACAGCACGTGGTATGTAAGCCAGGCTACCCGTGTAATTTAGAGGCATTGTTGTCACGTGCCTCAATGGTCCCGTGTTCCCTCGGCCCCGGCTCAATAAATGACACCACCGCTGCTATACCGACCACAGTGCAAGTACCCTGTTGGGAATACTTTGCAGGAGTGATTACTACCCAACAATAAATATTATTTTCAAGCAACAATTGACATCGCTATCATGGCCAAACATTAGCGATGTTGCGGGCCGACACTGATGGATAATTGCGGACAAGATACAAAAAAACCATTGGGATGGGCAATTGATCTTTTATTTTGTCCAGCCTTAACCATGACACGGGAACGCATCGTTCATTTAAAAATAACGATTACAAAAACCGCGCGCGCGCACACACAACAAACACAGGCGCGCCCCTGGGCCGGACTCTATAATTGAATGATGAGGCAATAAGCATCACAGGGGGATTGATGGTGGTCTGTGTTTGCATCAAGCCCTGCAGAGAGGGGTTGGGGGGGGGAAGCTCGCGTCACGATTATGCAAATATCTCCCGGTGCGGGGCGAGATGCGGGGTAGTAGTGGTGACGCCACGGTGGCTAAGAGATGTTAACTCCCTCGCCTAGTTCGCGTGAGGTTCGTGGGTTCGATCCCAACCCTGACGCCTGCTGCTGTATATTTGGAGCCTGCGTGTCTCTCTCTCTACCCGTGATCACGTGGAGTTTTCTCCGGGTCCTCCGACTTTCCCCTCCACGTTTAGAATCAACGTGCGTTGAGTATTTGGCTGCAAAACATTTTCACGTGAAAAGCCACTTTCTTTGAGCTATCAGTTGTGACCAGGTCGCTTCTCAAGAGCTGTACAGCTCAGTAGGCCTTACCTGGTAAAATAAAAAAGTTGTTTAGTTTGTTGATCGCGGGTTTCAACACGTGGGTTCAAACGTCGAATCTGAAGCACGCCGTTCGGACAGACGTACGTTACCGTGAGCTAACAGAGCGATAAAGGACCGTTTCCCCCGTTTACACTGTTTTGGATTTTTCATGGCCAATTGGATTATTCGCGTTCCGCACCAATTTTTCCTGTCTTCACGCACGCAAAAGTGACGGTGACAGATTCCGATTCTACGTCACATCTCGATTTCGCAAAAGAAATTCAACTTGTAACGTGGAAGTGACGCCACTTCCTGTAACGGTCATGTTTTCGGATCAATTCAAGTTTTTTTTTGCATAAATTTTGTACGTCGAGGCCACGATTTTTATATCCAATACTGGTACTTGAAATCAATACAAAAAAATAATCTGAAAGACATCCCTAACCAATGCGGATGCATCGTTCCACGCCTGGCACAGAGACGCACCGTGAACATCCACGCTCTACCAAGATCCACAACGTGGAACAATTACCCACAACAGAGATATCATAGCCGGCCATGATCCATCTACTGCTGGATAAAGATCGCCCCCACCACCCCTTTAAGTCGTCACCTTCTCTCGGTCTCGCAATACAGCAATCCCATCGGTGCACACGAGCTCAACTCATCCGCTCCATCTCCGTGGTAGCCGTCCTCGGGAGCGCGGTTCGCTCCTTGGGTTGCCACTCCGTCGCTAGCCCCAGCCAATGTCCACCGTCCCTTGTAGCGTTGGGTCCCCATGTCAGCTATGCCATTCAGAATTGGTTATGAATTATTGCAATGCTAACTGTACAATACAGATGCAAGTCAACAAATGATATCTGTCCCTACACGACTAACAACTGCTAAAGTTCACCAGAGGCGATAACGACTCTACGTCAGTTATATTTATGAAACACCACGCTATGGGAGCGGCGGTGCTGCGGTTAGCGCAGTACGCTATGAACCTTGCGACCCGAGTTTGATCTCCGGCGACCGTGACGCATATAAGTGAAGTTAGACCTGAGCCAGTCCTGGGCCATTCATCCACCTACCCAATAAACCAAATCCCACAGCGACCAGTATTGGTGAAGTATGGTTCAAGTCCCCGTGACCGATACATCATAGGGAAGCGGCCCTTTCATCGGTCAGCTGATTGACAAAGGGCAGCAAATTATTTATTCATTAAGTAGAGTATCTTGGAAAAATGTGACAAAGATTTACTTTTTTGAAAACATAACTCATGCTGGCTTCATTGAAACAATCGACGAACCACGTTTTATTATTAAAAAAATGTACGCGCTCAATTCTGAAAGCATTTGATGATTCACACGGTTGGCCCACTTTTCTCCTCCCGCTCAACCCAACCAGCCCCTCTCTGTACAATGAGCATTTGTGGATCATTGAGTTTTTTTCTTCCCCCAAGGACACTGCCCACCCCCCCCCCCCCCCCAACTTAAAATTTGCAGCTCCCGCTTCACTGGACCCAGGCAAACTGGGCTTTCGCATGTAAATAGCAGGTGAGTGCCAAGTAGAAAGGAAAACAATGCAAAAGGAAGTTTCTACATCGTCAGTAAATAACAAAAAACATAACGGTGTGTGGGGTGCACGGAGGCCAGAAGGAGTGTGGGCAGTGAGGGAGGGAGGGATAACGGTGCCCGAGATCTCATCCGGAGCAGCCCCGACACCCACAGTGAACGCACTCGACGATCTTGCCCTGCACCACACGGGCACCGGGGGAGGAGGGGAGAGGAGAAGAGCCATTAGCATTGTTACTCTATTTGCCCCTTTTCACATTTACATTCTATTTGTGTTTCTCGGCATCACACAATCGTGAGATGACGGAATCGCCATTCGGAACTCTGGAAGGTGACTTCAGAGAAACTGCTTCCTAGGTCACAAACTGCTTCCTAGGCCTTCTCACGTGGCCTCCTGGAGAGGTGTTCATTAGCACATGGGCCCTGGTGCGCGTGGGTCCTAAAGCGTGCAACCTCATTTTGTGTGAAGGGTCCTTTCCAAGGTGCACGTGTAGACTGCGTTGTTTGTAGGCTCTGACCTGTGTGACCCCATAACTGAGTGGGCCCTGACCAGCGTGACCCCATAGGGGAGTGGACCCCTCCGAGCACCTTGTGCGACGTGTAAACATCGCCACTGGGGAGACAAAGGCGGTCGGGTCTGGCGCCGGCCACCCCCTCGTGTGCTGTGCCGGCCTTCATGGATGCTCGAGTCTGTGAAGGCTGCGACGAGGATCTTTGTCCCAGGGTGTTTGCGAGTGTCCCCTGTGTATTTGGGCCCTGGGGTGCAGGGCCCCTCTTGGGAGGGGTGGGGCGCGGGGGGGGGGTCGGGGGGGGGGGGGGGTCGGGGGGGGCACCTCCTCCAGCTTGGCCTTGGGGACGCGGCAGATACAGTTGGTGCCGAAGTTTGTGTCGCGCGTTTGAATGCAGCGCAGGCAGCAGAGGTTCTCGTAGCCCGGCTTCTTCCACTTGGCGATGAGACTGGCGTCGGCGTAGCCCTCCTTCACGCAGTAATCGTACAGCTCTACGCGTGGACACACACGCACAAAGACAAACCGTCCCCCACCCCCCCCCCCCCGTATAGCATTAACAGACGACCTTCATAAGTGCTTAGCGAGCACTTGACCCCAGCCAACGCAGCCTTGCCTGCCGGAGGAGCTCACCGATGGGACTTTGCCCAGATCTTTCAAGGAATTGTGAGCTCTTCACACAATCCAGCCTGGTTAAACCCAGGATGGATCGTAGGCAGGCCAGCCTAACTACCGCTCGTACACACATGCACACACACACACACACTCAAAAGATAAAGACACACTCAAAAGATAAAGACACACGTGGCCATACCACACACACGTGCGCACGTGCACAGAGACAACGATCCCTTGTTAATACGCATAGGCTGTGGGGGGGGCAGGGCTGTGGGGAGACACTCAATGAAGACACGTGGGCTGACACAAGGGGCGCGTGCATTTCTCTCCTTCCTGCTACGCACCTCTGCTGATGGCGTGCCTCTTGTAGAAGAGGTCGAAGATGTAGCGGGACTTCTGGTGGTGGATCCGGAAGATCGGCCACAGCGCCTCCACCTTCCGCTTCCCTTCGTGTGGCTCCGTCTCAGCTGAGGGCGGACACGCGGTGGGGGGGGGGGGGGGGCAGGACGGGCTTAACGAGGCGACGACGTTAACGAGGCGACGACGTTAACGACACCGGCGACGTGAGTCCGGAGGTTCGTGGCTCGGGGTGCGTTGACCGTAGCCACTGCTCCGCTTCACAGTGAAGGACCTCCGATTAGCACGGTTGGCTACGTACGGTGCGAAAGACGTCCAACATACATAGAGTACATGGACGTTAAAGATCCCGTCACGCGATTTGAGAAAGTATAGGCCAAGCGTGCCGGCGTCACGGTCCAATTGTCAAAAAAATACTAAACGAGCACAATCTCTTATATAATTTGGTAAAAAAAAACCTGCTAACATCGCCCCCTACTGGGCTGCTATATTCGCCTGTGAAATAGCGATTTCTTGACAGCCTTGTCCTGTAAGAATGACGCAGATGCCAAATGTACTAATTATAAACGTGGCAAGGATTTGAGCTCGCAACGCTAACCCAAGCCTAACTCCATGGCCCTGACCTAACCAAGACCCCCGACCTAAGACCCCCGACCTAACTCTGACCCTGTCTCAAGCCCTAACCCTGACCTCTGATCACAACCTCGACCTCATTTTAGCCCTGTGCCCCTAACCCTGACACGGTCTCTCGTCCCTCGTTAACAGCAACCAGGTGAGGCCAGGCAGCAGCCGTGTCGGGGACGTGGAGAAGTTAGTTAAACAATGAACCATGGAGGCGGCACGTACCTTCCCTCATCTTCTGGTCCAGCTCGTCCAGCGTGGGCTCGATGAGCTCCCAGCCATCGGGCGGCGGCTTCCGGCTCCTCTTCACCTTGGGCATCGCGACTCTGACGGGGAAGGAGAAGAGCAAACACATGGGGCTGGAATCTGGGCTCCCAGCGACCTGGGGGTACTGAGAAGCTGGTGTTTTAGGAATCTGGGACAAGGTGTCCTAGAAATTTGCAGTACTGGGAACCTGGTATCCTAGAAACCTGGAGTCCTAGCAATCTGGGGTACTTGGAAGCTGGTATCTTAGGAATCTTGAATATGATGTCCTAGCAATTTGGGGTATTGGGAACCTGGTATCCTGGAAACCTGGCAGCCATGGGACCTGGTGTCCTAACAATGCGAGGTACTTGGGAGCTGGTATCTTATAATCTGGGACCTGGTGTCCTAGCAATCTGGGGATCTGGGAACCTGGTATCCTGGAAACATGGAGTCCTAGCAATCTGTGGTACGTGGACGCTAGTATCTTAGCAATCTGGGACCTGGTGTCCTAGCAATTTGGGATACTGGGAACCTGGTATCCTGGCAACCTGGAGTCCTAGCAATCTGGGATACCCGGAAACTGGTATCTTAGGAATCTGGGACATGGTGTCCGAGCAATCTAGGAATCTGGGAACCTGGTATTCTGGAAACCTGGAGTCCTAGCAATCTGGGATACCTGGAAACTGGTATCCTAGGAATCTGGGACCTGGTGTCCTAGCAATTTGGGGTATTGGAAATCTGGTATCCTGGGAGTCTGGGACATGGGCTCATAGAAATCTAGGAACCTTGTATCCTGGAAATCTGGGGTACTGTGAAGTTGGTTTCCTAGGAATCTGTGACCCGGGGTCATCGCAATCTGGGGCACTTAGAATCTGCTAGGATATGAATCTGGCGGGTCCTATGAATCTTAGGTCCTTGGAATAAAATACCTGAGTTCTGCAGCCTGAATAATCTAGTTTCCTAGGTATCGGAGGTCCGAGCAATCTGGGACACCGATCCTACTAATCTTCGCTTATATGAATCCGGGGTGCTATGAAAGGGGGTCCCGGGGAGAGTGGCGAACAGAGCTCTGGGACCCTGGCGCCTAGGAACCTGGGGTGGAGGCAGTCTGAGGCCTGTGATCCGAGACGCGAGGTTCTGTGTCGCCACAGAGCCGAGGGCTCCCCCGGTGCCCCGAGAAACCGTGGACCCGAAACCTTTGGGCAGCCAACGCCAGGAGCCGACGACGTAGCGGCTGGCCTCTAAGCCCACGGGAACTTAAGTAGCCGGGAAGGGTCGGGTACCCGGGGGTGCCTGCGATCCGGGGGTGCCTGCGATCCGGGGGAACCTGCGATCTGTGGGGGTACCTGCGATCTGTGGGGGTACCTGCGATCTGTGGGGTACCTGCGATCTGTGGGGGTACCTGCGATCTGTGGGGGTACCTGCGATCTGTGGGGGTACCTGCGATCTGGGGGTACCTGCGATCTGTGGGGGTACCAGGGACGGATCAACCGGAGAGGCGAAACAGCGCGCGCAGTTCGACCCCTCGGGAAGTCGCTCCGCCTCGTGTCCGCCCCTGCTGGGTTCCTTCCGGGGTCACCGAGAGATGATTATTTATTAAATTTTTATTTTTTTACAAGTAATAAGAGATAATATGTTAAACCCGGCCGCTGAACGATATCACGGATGGTGGTGTTGTACACTTAATCGCATCGCTACGGTATGAAGTATTATAGTTAAAAAAATAAAAACCTCGCGGAGACCTCGGGGTGCGACCCGGAAGAGCTTGGCTCCGGCGGCAAGCGGCAAGACGCGCGGTTCAAGATGCCGCGAGGTGATGCCAGCTTCTCCACGTCCGCCTCGCCTTCTCGCTCATCCTCCTCCACCTCGTCGTCTCTCCCCGCCTCGCCTCTCACCTCCTCATCCACAATCTCCACCTCCTCCCCGCGGGGCTTCTGCACCCCCGCACCTTGCGGCCTAGCGCTCCGTACCGCGTTGTGCAGCCTCGGTCTCGCCTGGATTCTCCCCGGGGTTTAGTCTCCCCCCCCCCCACCGCCCTCATGTGTCGTGGCCCGGGCGGTGTCAGCAATTGTCGTGATATTTTTTGTTGTTGGGATAATTTGAGATATATTTTAATTGTAATTGTCGTTATGTGGTGTTGGTGATGATGATGATGGTGGTGGTGCTGTAGTTTTGTGTTGTTGAGATCTCTTGAGATGCATTTGTAACTGCATTTAGATGCTTCAAATACCAAAATTGTGCTTGCGGTGATGATTGTGCTTGCAGGTGGTGTGTTCCAGTAGTTGGAGGTGGTGTTGGTGTGGTGATGTTGGTATGGTGGTGGTATGATGGTTATGGTGAGGTGGATGGGGTGATGGTGATATGGTGGTGTTACGTCATTGGGGTGGTATGATGGTTATGGTGAGGTTATGAGGTGGATGTGTTGATGGTGATATGGTGTGGTGGTGTTGATGATGGAGTGGTGGCTTTGTGGTGACGGGATATGGGTTTTTGTATTTAGAGTGGCCGAGTACGCTCATGAGTGACTGATCAAGCATTGCAGTCGACTGTGGGATGGTCCCAGATGGTGGCCGTGGGTCATGGTATTTGTAACCCAGCAGGGGACATACCCCTCGTTCTATTTCTAATCCATAACCCCAATTCCATTCCCAACCCTAATTCCAAGCCCATATCCCGAGTATTAAACCTAAACCCCATAGCCACCCAGTCTCCTTACCTGCTGCTATTAATAAACCCTAACCATAACCTATTCTTAACCCTATTTCCCACCGTAACATTAGGCAATTTAGCAAACCCCACTGCACCATGAATAAAATACATTCAACTGAGAAATTACTGAAGTAAAGTCATGTATAGTCAAATTACTCATTTGAGGTGTGTAATTTAGATATGCGTTCTGCGAGACGAATATCATGAAAATATATTGAATTACATGTTTAAATATTGCCCATCTCTGCCGGCCAACCCTAACCATAATCATAATATAAACCCATTATACTCACCCCAACAATAATGTTGACTCAAAATCTTACTCGATTTCCTACACAAACCCTTAAACCAAGTGAATTTAACCGCCTATAATGCACTGGACAGTCTGAATGCAGTCGGCCATCTTCTCTCCCGAGTCCCAAGTGGCTTTTCGGGAAGAATCAATAGATCCTGGGTGATAACTTACGGTCTCACGTCGCACTTAATTCGGGCGTCACAGGAGCCCACTCGTCCACCCTGGGGGGTGGAGAGGGGGGTGCTGCTGCATTCTTGCTGAGTGTTAACGGGTTGAAGTCACGGCTTAACCGATGCACAATGAGCAGTTACGCAAATTATGCAACCTCGGTTAACGTTTAAAGACGAGCTGATTTTTTGCAACATTTGGTGTAATTTCGCTGGTAATTATGGTTCCAGACGATGTGGCCTATTCATGGAGTCAGTCGGCCATTGGTTTGACACGTACACAAATCTAAATGCATGTTCGCTGTCCGAGTGCGGATACAAAAAATCATTTTGTCTGAAATGAGCACGTTTGCCAACTTTGTGTTTAAAGAACATTTAAGGAGCATTTCTCCCTCAACAAGAAGAGTTGAATTACAATCCTGTTTGGTTGACATACCATGCCTCAAGTAGAAATCCAATTAATTATTTTACGAATAATTTCCCACATCTTTAAGGTGGCTGAAATGTCCGTGGGAAACATCGTGGAGCTGCTCAAGTGTAAAACAGACATTGATGGAAGGGTGAGAGGGAGAACCAAACCCGATCCATGGGGCCGCGCTCATGTCCGTGTGTTTGTTCTGTGTGAGCAGGAAGGAAAGGTGGCCATAAAGGCCGGGCCAAGCAATTCACCGACCCCGAGGAGCTCAAGAGACAGATGGAAGCAGATAAGCTCAATGTAAGCATTGTGGCAGCAGTTGCGCGCTCAGCTGTGAAACTAAACTCGTGTCCCAAGCGTCGGCATTGCCACTGCGGTTTCGAACACCACAGCTTGGATACGTAGGGCTGCTTGGATACATAGAGCTGCTTGGATACATAGGGCTGCTTGGATACGCAGGGCTGCTTGGATACGTAGGGCTGCTTGGATACGAAGGGCTGCTTGGATACGAAGGGCTGCTTGAATATTTAGGGCTGCTTGGATACGTAGAGCTGCTTGGATACGCAGGGCTGTTTGGATACGTAGGGCTGTTTGGATACGCAGGGCTGCTTGGATACGCAGGGCTGTTTGGATACGAAGGGCTGCTTGGATACGAAGGGCTGTTTGGATACGTAGAGCTGCTTGGATACGAAGGGCTGCTTGGATACGCAGGGCTGCTTGGATACGTAGAGCTGCTTGGATACGTAGAGCTGCTTGGATACACAGGGCTGCTTGGATACACAGGGCTGCTTGGATACGTAGGGCTGCTTGGATACACAGGGCTGCTTGGATATGAAGGGCTGCTTGGATACGAAGGGCTGCTTGGATACGAAGGGCTGCTTGGATACGTAGGGCTGCTTGGATACGAAGGGCTGCTTGGATACGTAGGGCTGCTTGGATACATAGAGCTGCTTGGATACGAAGGGCTGCTTGGATACGCAGGGCTGCTTGGATACGTAGAGCTGCTTGGATACGCAGGGCTGCTTGCATACGCAGGGCTGCTTGGATACGCAGGGCTGCTTGGATACGTAGGGCTGCTTGGATACGAAGGGCTGCTTGGATACGCAGGGCTGCTTGGATACGTAGAGCTGCTTGGATACACAGGGCTGCTTGGATACGTAGGGCTGCTTGGATATTTAGGGCTGCTTGGATATTTAGGGCTGCTGGGATACGAAGGGCTGCTTGGATACGAAGGGCTGCTTGGATATTTAGGGCTGCTGGGATACGAAGGGCTGCTTGGATACGAAGGGCTGCTTGGATACGAAGGGCTGCTTGGATACGCAGGACTCTTTGGGTACGTAGTGCTGCAGACAAGAGCCGCAAGCCATTCCCTGTACCCAGCTGCGTAATGGGGCAATTAAAACTTTAAGAAATGTCAACTCTGACATGATGTCTACCGAGTAGATGGTACAATGAGATGGGCTCATCAGATCGCGTGCAGGTGCTAGGTACAGCGTTGCATTTTTGGATCGAGGGAGATGGCAGTGGCTTGGAGGCGACCTTCATCCAGAAGTGAATTATCCAAAGCTGATGATTGATTCAAGGCTGATGATTGTGTGCGTGCAAACACGTGCGTGTCCTAGAGTTGCCACCTTTCCACTCTTGATCCTCCTTCTGAGGTAGCTGTGCTGGGAAATCTGTCTTTTGTTCAGTTGCCTAATAATAACACACCAGTCGAGACAATGCATTTGCACCTAGTTCTCCCTCCTGTCGTACTCTGAGATAGCCCTCTTCTTGATATGTTCTAAATTGTTCTATCTCAGAGGTGGCAACTCGAGCATGTCCCCATGTGCCTATGAACACACGTGTTTCCGTGTGTGTGCATGTGAACGCGCATGGCCATGTGGTGTCAAGTGTCGATGTGAACGTGTCCATGTGAACGCGTTTATATGTGTGTCTGAATGCGTGTATCCGCGTATATGTGTGTGAACGCGTGTATCCGCGTGTGTGTGTGTGAACGCGTGTATATGCGTGTGTGAACACATGTATCCACGTGTGTGTGAATGTGTGTATCTGCGCTTGTGTTAACACGTGTAATTGCATATGTGTGTGCGAACGCGTATGTCTGCGTGTTTGTATGTATAAACTCATGCATCCGTATGTGTTAACGCGTGTATCCGTATATGTGTGAACGAGTATATCTGCGTGTGTGTGAACGCGTGTATCCGCACTTGTGTTAACTCGTGTTAATTCGTGTATTCGCGTGTTTGTGTGTATGAACTTGTGTATCCGTATGTGTGAACGCGTGTATCTGTGCGTGTGTGTGAACGCGTTTCTGCGTGTGTGTGGACGCGTGTCTGCGTATGTGTGAACGCGTGTCTGCGTGTGTGTGTGTGTGAATGCGTGTGTGTGCGTACCCCTCACAGCCTCCCAGTGTGGACGGAGAGGACGGTGGGGGAGCGGCAGCGTCAGCAACGCAAGGATCCGACTCGGAATCTGAAAGCAGCGACGACGACTCGCTGGTCAGCAAACCCCTCACTCACCGTCCCCGCTCACCCCCCCCACTGACCCTCTTCATATTTACAATTTCAGATTTTCAAGTGCACATGTGTATGTGCGTACCCGCGTACGTACTTATGTCCGTGGGCACGTGTGTATGTGCGTGCGTGTGTATGTGCGCGCGTGTGCGTGCGCGCGCTTGTTCACAACAATAAGCAGGGCGGCTAAAATGCAGCAAGCTGACACAGTAGGAGGCACAGGTGGTACATCTGCCAGCCATCTATGTCATCCCTGGCCTGACACAAACGCCGTGGTAATGTCACTGCCAGTGGCATCTGGTGTTGTGTGGTGGTTAGTGCACTGCGCTACAAACCCGGCGACCCGAGTTCAATTCCCCCTCGTGACCAGTAACAGTGGCGGTACTTGGAGCCGGTCCTGGGCCTCTCCTAGGTCGACTCAACCTTGAAATGAGTACCTGATGCAGTGGGTAAACATGAGCACCGCGGAGATGTAGGCGGCCGAGCGTGGCACTGGCCACCTGCCCTCGCCCCCCCTCCCCGTACGCTTTGCCGCCCTTCATAAGTGCCCGCTAACAGTCTGTCAAAGTCCGCGCGGGGTGGGGGATCTTCATCTTCACGCGCGTGTTGTCCATTCACGTTCGCCAACAGCAAAAGCGTAAGGGCGTGGAGGGGCTCATCGACATAGAGAACCCCAACCGCGTGGCGCAGCGCAACAAGAAGGTGACGGACATGACGGTGGACGAGGCGGCGCCACGGGAGCTGTCGCGCCGTGAGAGGTGAGGGTCCCTGTGGACAGGTGAGGGTCCCTGTAGAGAGGTGAGGGTCCCTGTGGACAGGCGAGGGTCCCTGTGGACAGGCGAGGGTTACCGTGGCGACACGGCCGAGCGTCGGCGTGCTCTGGGCGCCCGACGTGGAGGTTTCGCGGTTCCGGCAGGCTAATTAGCGGCTCCATGTTTTGGCAGGTTGCCTCTTGGTTAATTCCGCGGAGTGAATGAATTGACCTTTAAAATGCTCGGCCAAGTCCGCGTCAATGGCAGGGGACGTCGGGGGTCCTGCGAGGTCACTTGACAAAGCCTGCAGGCCATTCTGTGCTGACGTTAAGGTCCAGGTTTACGAATTTAAAAAAATTACACCGCAAATGACTTGTTTTCGGTTGCCTCCTACTCCCACATCTCAGTGGGTACCCTCCTCTCAAGGCCTTGAGACGTGGGCTTTGTTTGGATGATCTAGTTGAATAATGGTAATAATTAGTATAGGGTTCTTTGAAAATAGGGTGTCATGTGAGAGCTAATCTGTTGTATTCATTTAAACTTGGATATGTGGGTTGTCCTCATGAACGAGTGCGACACCAGATGAGGTTCTACGGCAATACATTCCTTTGGGGGGGGAGTTTTAATGCCGAAATCTAGTGTTACCAGTGTAAACACCACCACCACCACCACCTCGTGTGCCGTGCCGGCCCTTCACAGGCGCTCGCCGACAGCACTTTCCCCAACAGTCTGTTTAGGCTGCACGGGGGGGAGGGGGTAATCTTTGTCTGCGTGCGCGTAGGGAGGAACTGGAGAAGCAGCAGGCGAAGGAGCGCTACATGAAGTTGCACCTGGCGGGGAAGACGGACCAGGCCCGCGCCGACCTCGCCCGGTTGGCGATCATCCGCAAGCAGCGCGAGGACGCGGCACGGAAACGCGACGAGGACAAGAAAGGTCCGGCCACCTCCTGTGGCTGCTCCCACCTCCTCCCCTCCTGCTCCCCCACTTCCTCCCCTCCTGACCCCCATGTACTCTCCCACCTCCTCCCCTCCTGACCCCCACGTACCCTCCCACCTCTCCCCCCACTTCCTCCCCTCCTGCTCCCCCACGTACTCTCCCACGTACCCTCCCACGTACTCTCCCACGTACCCTCCCACCTCTCCCCCCACCTCCTCCCCTCCTGCTCCCACCTCCTCCCCTCCTGCTCCCCCACGTACTACCGTTTCCCCCACCTACCCCCACCTTCTCCCCGAATATTTCTCCCATCCCCACCCCCCATCTCCTCCCTTCTCGTCAATCCCCACCTCTTCTTCTCTATCTCCCTCCACCACCTCCTCCACTCCGCTGCCATCTATTCCCAAAATCCCCCAAACTCTCACCAGGTCCAAACTCCCGCTGCCAGGCCCCTGACCCTCAACTGGCAACGAGATGGCGTCACCCCAGCACTCCGCAATCTCCCCACTCGTCCCAAATCTAATCTTGAATTAACTACAAGATCGCACCCGACATCTTCCACGTTTTTACGTTGCATCGTTTGCGTAAGAAAAGCGTGAACAGCCGATTCGTACGCGGCATGCATCCTGACCGTTAGATGCGATTGTAAACCGCTGCTCACACCATTTCGTTTGCGCTGTTTTCACTTCCCCCCCCCCCCGCCCGCAGTCAAGGATGCGCCTACGAAGGGAGGGAAGGCCTAGCAGTGAAGACTTCGTCTGGGAAGGGGTTGGGGGAACCGGGGGGCGGGGGGGGTGAGGGGGAGCGGAGGGAACGATGACGGCAGAGGGGGGGGCCTCCACACCAAGCGGAGCGACGGAGATGGAGCATGCGAGCTAGCGAACGAGCGAGGCGGCGTGTGTGTGTGTGCCAGTGTGTGTGTGTGCCAGTGTGTGTGTGCCAGTGTGTGTGTCACTGTGTGTGTCACTGTGTGTGTGTGCTACTGTGTGTGTGTGTGCTACTGTGTGTGTGTGCTACTGTGTGTGTGCCACTGTGTGTGTGCGTGTACCAGTGTGTGTGTGAGTGCCAGTGTGTGTGTGCCAGTGTGTGTGTGTGTGCCAGTGTGTGTGTGTGTGCCAGTGTGTGTGTGCCAGTGTGTGTGTGTGTGTCACTGTGTGTGTGTGCCAGTGTGTGTGTGTGTGCCAGTGTGTGTGTGCCAGTGTGTGTGTGTGTGCCAGTGTGTGTGTGTGTGCCACTGTGTGTGTGCGTGTACCAGTGTGTGTGTGTGTGTGTGCCACTGTGTGTGTGTGCCAGTGTGTGTGTGCCACTGTGTGTGTGTGTGCGTGCCACTGTGCGTGCGTGTGTCAGTGTGTGTGTGTGTCACTGTGTGTGCCACTGTGTGTGTGTGCGTGCCAGTGTGTGTGTGTGTGCCAGTGTGTGTGGGGAACGGTAGTGTAGCGGTTAGCGCGCTGCGCTATGAACCTGGCGACCCGGGTTCGATTCCCGCTCACGGCCAACACCAGTGACGATTATCTGAACCGGACGCGGGCCTCCCCTAGGTCGACTCAGCCTCAAATGAGTACCTGGTGCGGTGTGTAAACATTGCCACTAGGGAGACAAAGGCGGTCGGGCGTGGTGCTGGCCACCCACCCCCTCGTGTACCGTTCCGGCCTTCATAGGTGCTCGCTAACAGCACTTGCCCCTACAGTCTTAAAGCTATATGGGGGATCTTTATCTTTGTGTGTGCCTGCCGCTGTGTGTGTGCGTGCGAGTGAGCATAGTGCCTGTGAACATGTGAGAGGACGCTTATGCAAGTGTGAGCGAGTGATTGCGCGCGAGCAAGTGCAGAGCGTGGGGGTGTTGTTGAGCAAGTCTCTGTGAACAAGTGGGTGTGCAGGCGATTGTGCATGCTAATGTACAAAAAAGAACACGCGCTCGTGTGTAAGTCTGCGTGAGCGAGCGTGTGCGCATGGCGAGCGTGCGTGTACGAGCGAGCGTGCGTGTCTGAGCGAGCGTGCGTGTACCAGCGAGCGTGCGTGTCTGAGCGAGCGCGAGCGAGGGAGTGTGATCAGACGGGCACGCATCGGCACGCGTTTCGGATTCGGCGCGAGGGGGTCGCGAGGTCCGGAGAGACGACGCGGGTTGAATTGAATGATTTTTTTTGAGCGCGTGAGAGAATGGCGAAACCCCGAAGCGGGCTGGCCCCTGGCCACCGTGGCGCCGCAGGGTCAAGTCGCCATCTCGGGGGCAGTCATGTGACCGGTGCCGCCACTCACTCCCCCCCCCCCCGCTCTCCTCGGCACCTGCCGCACTGCTTGCGAGATTTTTTTTTTTTTGCCCAAAGCATTTGTTTTAAGTTAACAAAAAATATAAATAAAAGGAGAGCACGAAAGGCCGGCTTGGGAATTGTGAAGCGACGTAAAGGGCGCGTTAGGATCAAGTGGAATGCAGGAGGGTCGCCGCTGACGGTGTTGGCGATGGTTTTGGTTGCGAGCGGTTGTCACGTTCCTCCGCGATGCCCCCACCCCCCCCCTCCCCCGGGCGTGCCACGTATGTAACATGTCGTGTACGCACGGCTGATTCGGTGCGATCCTGGGCCCGGCACCGGGGTTGGGTGTGCATCGACAGTCCTGTAAATTTATCAAACTCAAAACAGCTGTCGCCTTTTTATGTTTTTTTTTTTATAACAACGCGCGTCCCTGGCAACAACAGCGGTGGCTGCGCCCTCCTCCTCCGCCAGCGCCGTGGCCCCCCCTTCCCCCGCGTGCTCCTGCCAGGGAGTGAGACCCCCCCCCTCCCCCCCCCCGGGTGGCGTGCCCACGCAAACCGGAAAGAACGCCTCGATTGGAAACACGCGAAACGGCCCCGGCGCCAGCGGTTCGGCGTGGCAGCGCGAGCGGTGGCGGCCGACGAGCCGAGCGATTCGTGAACCCGGTAGCTACGTGGACCCCCCTGCAGCCCCCCCCCCCCCCCAGGTTGCCGGCCTCCCCTCCCACCCATTCCCAGGGGGCAACCACCGCCACGTCGCGCGCCGTCCAGCGTTGTAAGCGACGACGTCTCCGTCGGCAGGCTCTGTGGGACGCGCGGTCAACATAGCCACCACCTCCTCCGGTGTCGGCGGTGGCGATGGTGAGCCGCACAAAGCTCGTGCCCGAGCTCGATTTCCAGTTAGCACAACACCCCGACACCACCTCCCCCGCCGCCGTACCCCGACTTAATTGTGCGTTCCAGTGGCGTCTAAAGCAAAGCGTAAAACTGTCCCAACAGCCGAGAGAATGATCGCACGCGATCATTCTCTCCCGAGTTTGGACGTTCCCTTGGTCAAGTGGTCAAAGCGGTTGTCGCGGCTTGCCTTGTTCATGCACTGCTGGGATTGGGGCTGCGTCGTGCGAGACGTAGGGGTTATTGGGTCACGCTCCGCCACAGCGGAGTCGAGCGCGGGTTGGTGAAGACGGCGGGGTGGGAGCATGGAATTACAGAGCAGCGGTGGCTTTTGCCGCACTTTCCCTCTGCCCCGCGTTTTGCTGCCCACCGCGTGACCAAGGGCTGCGGCGGTCCCCCCCGTGAGGTGTTCCGTGTCGGCGGGCCACCGTTTACCGACCGTGGCGAGTGCACGCCCGGTGTCTCCCGCACGCCGATGTTTACAGTTGGGGCGCGGAGAATAATTTCGCCACGGGTGGTTTTCTTATTTTTTGCAACTGGACTCGTGGCCTCTTTAAAACTCCGCGCTGTTCACGGCCAGCTGGCGACACCCGCTCTTTTCCACGCTTACCAATCTACTGTCTTTGTCGGGTGCGGCGGCGGATGGGGGTGCGGGGAAGCAGCAACGAAAATCAAGCAGTGGAATACTGGAAAACGTGGACTGGCGGTCGAGTATGAACACAGTTGACCCTGGTTGGTGGCCAGCGGGGTGGTGCTGCGTTCGGGTTTGACGAGGTCAGGGGTCAGGGAGTGGTGAGGTTGGAGTGGTGAGGTTGGGACGGTGAATTACGTATGCACCAACCCCCCCACCCCTCTCAGAGAGTGGAGGCCGCGCCACTCGCGCACTGCAGGCAGAGAAACGGGACGAATAAAATAACTTGCTTGCAGCTGCGTGTAGGGGTGTGTGTGTACGTGTGTGTGTGTGTGGGGAGCGGTGGTGTAGCGGTTAGCGCGCTGCGCTACGAACTCGACGACCCAAGTTCGATTCCCGTTCACGGCCAACACCCAGTGACGATTATCTGAATCGGTCCTGGGACTCCCCTAGGTCGACTCAGCCTCAAATGAGTACCTGGTGCGGTGTGTAAACATCGCCACTGGGGAGACAAAGGCGGTCGGGCGTGGTGCTCGTACCGTTCCGGCCTTTATAGGTGCTCGCTAACAGCACTTGCCCCTACAGTCTGTTAAGGCTATCCGGGGGATATTTGTCTTTGTGTGTAGGGCAGTGTTCACTCTATTAGAGGGGTCCATGTTTCACAAGCGTAGAGAAGGGAGGGCATGACCGTGGCCGAGAAGACCCAAAGATTCGTGCGGAGACAGACCAGGTAGCTTCCACACAGCGTTACGCAGCTGATGAAAATATAATGCCGCCCGACTGATTCGGAGTGAGACCTCTGCTGGAGCTGGTCGTAAGTACACTGCCAAGGAATGGGAAACTCACCACAACTGCTGCATCACCAACGGGGACCTGATGGGGTGGAGCGTTTGGTGGCACGAAATACCCAGGCAGGTGCTTAGTGTTGGTGAGGCTGATGGTAAGGCCCCATCTCTTTGAGTGGCACGCTCCAGGCTCAGCAGCAGCCTCCAACTGGCCACGTCGCTTTACTCCTATCAGTGAACTCCTCTGGCAGGCTGGGTCATGTAGCCCGCATGCCCAGCCACCGCATGCCCAAGCAGCTTCTGTTCGGCCGGATCGAGGGGGCTAAACGGGCGCGGCACGGGCTAAAGAAGAGATGGAGTGATGTGGTACCGGAGGACGTGGAGCTGAGTGGACTTGCCAATGACTGGTACCAGCGGTATCAAGATCGGCCTCTGTGGAGGAGGCTCGTGAAGGACGCTACTGGGCAGTTGGAGGCAGTCGCCCTTTAACAACAACGGAGGGCGGAGGAGCGACGCTCACAACAATGTGCTAAAGCACAGAAGGGGGCACAGGTGGTGCACCAGCCAGTCGTCTCAGTCGATCTGTGGCACCTGGGTCTGCCCCGTGACCTGCCCCGTGACCTGCCAGCGGGCGTTCGACACTTCACATGACCTCAAGGTGCACATGTCCTGGTACAAGCGTCGTGGTGACGTCACCGCCACTTAGTGGCGAATGTCGGTTGTTTGAATACAGTACGTGTTCGGAGAGCGGTGGTCAGAATACGAATATCGTGGAGGAATCCGATGAGCTATGAAGCTCTTGTCACGAAGCTCTTGTCTTGTCACGCGAAGCAACTCAAAACGTGGCGCTCGACGCAGTTTCATCCCGAAACTGGCAGGGAATCGGGGATTCCATCTGGCAGCGGATACATCGTGGCTGTTGGCGACACCGACTGACGCGTATCGACACGGTTTGAGACGGATTAAACAAAAATAATAATTCTGCGGCGACGTTCCGGGCAATGGCCCTTCACAACATGACAATCGGACAGCAGCAGCAGCCACTGTGGAGTTTTCTCCTCGCCGGTGACCTCCCATTGAGATTGAGCACCTGTCGCGGGGGACAGGGGTGGGTGGTGGTCCAGATATCTTGTGACCACCCCCCCGCCGCACCCCCCCCCCCCCCCCCCCACCAAATAAATGACCCCAAAATGTTTCCCCCTCTTTGCATATTAATTTCTGTTTTAAATTAACCTTATACCTATATATGTAACAAAAAAAGTTTTAGATAATTAAATGGGGCTCACAAGACATCTGGACCAACCTGCACCAAATCTCACCTCTCACCTCACCTTGACCATCACACGCTTGCAACTCATCCCAACTCTGATGACCCGAACCATTCCTTGCTCCGCGTCTAAAACTGCGTTGGCGGTGGTGCGTAATCACCAATAATTAATAATTATTTAAGAGAAAAAATTCGAAATCGTCGACACCACTGCCCCCCCCTTCTGAACAACGTGTCGGGCAACAGCCCTATGAAGCGATTCCGGATCAATCCCAGCCCGAATCGCAGTGAATCGCATCGCCTTTGGACAGCCGACTCAGCAACCATTAACATCAATTAGCATCAATGATGAAGGCTCCCCCCCTAGCCCCGCCCCCCCCCCCCAGCCCCTCTACCCCCACCCCCTTCCCACCACGCGAACCTTCCCCCCACCCCCCGTACCCACAGCCTCGCCGCCCCATTGGCCAGCACGTGCACGCGCACCAATTAGGGATCGCGTGCACGTGCACGGCTCCATCTCTCCTCCCTCCCCCAATTCATCCCCCCCCCACCTCCTCTCATCCAACCCCCTCTGCACCGCTTCACGTCGAATCGATTTACCGCCCGCACAAGGAAATTCGATTCTTGCCGCGTGCGGATTGTCGATGACACTGACCGCACGGGTGGCCCCGGGGCGGCGG
The DNA here is from genome assembly GCF_048934315.1 of Petromyzon marinus. Taxonomy (NCBI): domain Eukaryota; kingdom Metazoa; phylum Chordata; class Hyperoartia; order Petromyzontiformes; family Petromyzontidae; genus Petromyzon; species Petromyzon marinus. The sequence continues at coordinate 1,855,642 of NC_133709.1, read as the reverse complement.
GGAGGGGGGGTTAATGAGAAGATTATTTTGGGGTTTGTTTCGCAATCTCCATCGCTCGTGAATTATTCCTATAGCATAGCCACGGTGCTGATCGATTGCGATCGGTGAATCGATCAATAGGTGCATCCCTTACACCGCGTCTGCTGGAAACCCAGCACTCGCCAAACACGTGCTAACCGGCGTGGTGAAGTATGGTCAAGATTCTACCGCACCCCCACGCGCCACCACGACCGCCGCACGGCGTTGGGAAGATTCTCATCCAGCAGTGGATTAACAAAAACGGGGTTTGTGTACGTTTCATCTCCCCGCTCTCCTGCTGCCCCCCACCCACCAACCTCCATCTCCCCCCTCCACCAACCTCCATCCCCCACCCACCAACCTCCATCTCCCCCCTCCACCAACCTCCATCCCCCCCCACCAACCTCCATCTCCACCAACCTCCATCCCCCCCCACCAACCTCCATCTCCCCCCTCCACCAACCTCCATCCCCCCCCCACCAACCTCCATCCCCCCCCCACCAACCTCCATCTCCCCCCCCCCACCAACCTCCATCCCCCCCCCCCACCAACCTCCATCTCCCCGCCTCCTCCCCTTCGCTCAAGGCTGCGCATCGCCGCCGAGAGGACACGGAGGAGGAGGGAAAAGAGGGGAGGGGAGAGGAAAGGGAGAGAAGGGAGAGAGAGGAAAGGAAGAGAGAGGGGAGAGAGGGGAGAGAGACGGGGGAAGCAAAGTCCTTGCGCTGGTCGAGGCTACGGAACGGGGAAATTGACAGCAGCATCAACGACGTCGTCAGCCATCCTCGTCGCTGCCGTCTTCATCACCCGCCGTGGGGGGCCTTGGGGGAGAGGGGGGGCAGGGTGAGCGCGCGACGCTGCGGTGCTCGGATGTAGCGAAGGGCGCGACATGCAGAGGGAGGAGGCGCTCAGCGGTGAGACTCACGCACGCGCACCACCACCGTCACCACCGTCAGCGCCAGCCGTGCTCAATCCACTGCTGGATGAAGCCCCCCCTGCCCCCCCTCCCTCCTGCCGCCCCCCCTCCCCCCTGCCTCCCCCTGCCCCCCCCCCCCCCACGACGCCACCGCGGTCAACTCTTGCGATCTGGCGGCGATGCTGCACCGATCCATCCGCTAGCACCTGCAGACGAGCTGATTTCGTATACAGCACATCGCTATACACTCACATACATATACACACACATATAGATATACACACACATAGATATACACACACATAGATATACATATACACATATACAAAGACATATAGAGACACAGATATACACAGACAAAGATCCACACTCCCCCCCCCCCCCATAGGCCGATAGGGCACACGAGGGGGTGGGTGGCCAGCACCACGCTCGGCCGCCTTTGTCTCCCCAGCGGCGATGTTTGCTACACACCGAACCAGGTACTCATTGGAGACTGAGTCGACCGAGGGGAGGCCCAGGACCGGTTCAGATAATCGTCTCCGGTGTTGGCCGTGAGCAGGAATCGAACTTGGGGTCGCCGGGTTCATAGCGCAGCGCGCTAACCGATATACGCACATGCGTTCACACACACACACGTTCACACACACACACGTTCACACACACACACGTTCACACACACACACGTGCACACACACACACACGTGCACACACACACACGTGCACACACACACACGTGCACACACATACACGCACCCACACACACACGTGCACCCACACACATACACGCACCCACACACATGCACGCACCCACACACACACACGTGCACCCACACACACGTGCACCCACACACACACGTGCACCCACACACACACAAACGTGCACCCACACACACACAAACGTGCACACACACACAAACGTGCACACACACACGTGCACACACAAACGTGCACACACACACGTGCACACACACACACGTGCACACACACACACAAACGTGCACACACACACACGTGCACACGAGTACGCGCACACGCGGGCTCGTCAACACGCCGTGTGGTTTCGTAGCGCGATTGCGCGCCACAAAAACAACAGCTCCGTCTACTCCTCCACATTCACATCATCATCATCATCGTCGCCGTTCTCCACACATCATAATCATAATCATCCCAACCTCCCTATCAGGACCCTCCTTAGCATCATCATGCATCTCGTGTGCCCATCATTCCCCCTCTCCTGCCTCCATCCCATCATCATTATTCTTGTCATTTCCATCTTCATTATCATTACATATCCTCATCATGCATCTCAGGTGTATCATCATCAACATCACCCCCCTCTCATCCTACATCTCCTTGGTCGCTAGACTCGTGGAGGCCTCTCTATCGTCAATAATAACAATCGTCATCATCATCATCATCATCCCCCTCTCATCCACGCTCTTGTCGTCATCATCACCAACCCTGCTCCCCCACCATCATAAAATACATGAATTGGGTCTTTATTCACTCGACTCGAAATCCCTTGGATCTGGGCTCCAAAATGTGGGTTCTTTATTAATTATAGTTAAATTATTCACCTGCAATTTCCCTTGAGATGGAGCCTCGCGTGTGCAAGGGTGTTCAGGGTGTCCGATCGACACACACACATACACACAACAACAACAACCGCCGTTCACCACTAGGTGGCGATAAAGTCAACACGGCGCTTGTGCCAGGCTAGGTGTACCACCTTGACACCACGTGGAGTGTCGAAGGCTCGCTGGCAGGAGGTCACGCGACAGACCCAGCAGGTGCCGTGTGTTGCCTGACTGATACGACTGGCAGATGCACCGCCTGTGCTCCCCACTGTGCCAACTCGCTGCGTGTTTACCCTCCCTGCGCTCCGCTCGTTGTTGTGAGCGTCGCTCCTCCGCCCTCCGTTGTTGAATGGAGGGCGACTGCCTCCAACTGCCCAGTAGCGTCCTTCACGAGCCTCCTCCACAGAGGCCGATCTTGACACCGCTGGTACCAGTCATCGGCAAGTCCACTCAGCTGCACGTGCTTCTCTGTACACACATGCACTACACGCACACACCTAAACATTCACATACAATGCAAACATGTAAATGACACGTGTACAAACATCTTCAAACCCTAGCCTACATCATGCACTGGCTCCTGACAATTGTAAATGCTGTGCGAGCGTGGTTTTGATTAAATATTTAGCCGACTACAAAACAACAGATTATAATCCACGGCGGGGTTCCCTTGATCTGCAATCGGAGACCGTTTGAACTGATCGAGTCAACATTATCCAACAGAGAAGAGGGGGGGGTCCTTACCTATAAATATCTGGCAGTTCACCAGCATTGGTTTAAAACAAATCTTGACCGCTGATGAGACACTACATGTCGAAACCAGTCCTTACCTATTAACATCTGGCAGTTCACCAGCATTGGATCAAAACAAGTCCGACTGCTGATGAGACACTGCATGTCGAAACTAATCCTTACCTATTAACATCTGACAGTTTATCGCCATTAGTTAAAAGCACGGCTGAGTCTGCTGATGCGATACTGAATGTCGAAACCGCTTCAGGCGTTTGTTGCGTTAACCGAATGTTAGGCAGTGTGGCTAATGGGATGTGTAAACAAAAACAGAGCTGCATGCTCGTGTATGAAGAGATCGGTATGGGTAGGAGGCGTAATGTCTGCTTGCTTAGCCTGTGTTTCGTTCGATAAAGAATGTCACATGAGCAGACGGGATATCACCGTCTACAATACCCTGGGTTGGGGAGGCCTCCATCCAGCAGTGGGTAGATTGTGGCGAGGATGTTGTTGATGATGACGGCGACCCACATTGGGCTGCTACGAAGGAGTTCGGTCACTGTCGTGAATGAGTGTGCGACGCTGTGGGAGCGGCTCAGAAGGGCGAGCGTGAGATTGAGTCTCCTGGTCAGCTGTGAAAAAGAGCTTTAGAGCTAATCGGATTCCTCCAGTATGAATACAGATTCTGAGAAACATGCGGGGCGGGAGAGAGATAGATCAAAGTGGGGGAGCAGTGGACCTGTCTCCTCCCCCCATTAGGAGGTCCTTGTCAGTGGTCCTAAATAAAATCATCATCACGATCCCCATCATCCATTGCCCCATCCGTCCATCAGTTTATTGGGCTATTTGCGCATATTCGGGTGTTTACTCTCCTCTCACCACCCATTTCCCCCGCTCGTTCTCTCTCATCTCTCTCCCCTCGATTCCCCGCTCATCTCTCTCCCTTCTCCTCCCCTCTCACCAACCACCCTCCCTCCCGTTCTATCTCAACTCTCTCCCCTCCTCCCTGTAATCTCTCTCTGTTCTCTCACCTCAGATTCTCTCTCCTCTATCCCCCGTCTCATCAACTCTCCCCCCCTCCTCCTCTCTTCGTCCCCTGGATCTCCCTTTCCTCTTCCCGTCAATCGCACGACGCTTCGCTTCCGACCGTTGTCTTTTTTTTCCTCTCTCCAAAACTCATCGAACACACGGCTCAGGTACACACAGAGGGCATTGCACGCGACTTGACACCTGCAGCAGCAGCAGCAGCAGCATAGACACGAGGCCAAGCACAACGAATATTACCGACGTCTTTTTTTTAATTTTCAACCCGTCTATGTGTTTTCACCGTTTTGTTGTTTTTATTTTGCCCCTAAACCCCCGGAACGTTCGTGATGTCAGCTTGTTATTCTCTTGCACGTTTATTTACTTGCACTGTGTTTATGCTGCACCGGAGTTATGTGCCAGACTGCGGTGCCCCTGTTTGTATCTCCTCCACGCTGCAGCGCCAAACACAAGGACGCGTGCGAGGTCCGTGACTCCGCTTAGCACGGTTGGCTAAGTACGGCGCGAAAGAAGTTCAACGTAACAAAATACATGATGCAGGTGATGGTGGTGGTGATGTCGATGGTTAGGCCATCTGGAACGCTCTTTCTTCTGGCATTAGGAAGCCATTGGACCTATGCACTTTTAGATCATCTCGATGGACAAACTCATTTCTTTGGAACAGCTTTTTGAGTTTAGTTTGTTGTCCTACCTCCGCACCTCCAATTAGCGCGGGTGGCTACGTACGGCGCGAAAGAAGTCCAACATAAATACAACGCGGTAATTGAAGTACATTTTGGACAACCCCACAACCGCGAGAGGACGGGGCCAGGCAAGTGGAGCTTGAGGTTCAGCCCATATTGCCACCGTGGCCACCACCCAAGTCAGACGATGGCCCACGAACCGAACTCCCGGCCCCGAGAGATTCATTCCCGGTGGCATCGCGACCGCTCGCAAACTCTGCCTCGTCTTCCCCGACGCCGTTGAACGGATCGGAGAGTAAATCCGCGACGTGTAGAGCACACTGGCGGTGTGCTGAAGTGGTAGCTAACTGCAGCGTTTTGTTTACGTGACGAACCCTTACTGATTGTGCTCTGTCGGGTGGTGATGGGTAAACGACACGTTTATTATTTCCGCCATCTAACCCAAAACAACCGTTATCATGAATGATTTTGGTCGCGAAAGTTTACCACTCCTCCTGCACCCTCTGCTCATCTCCACTCTCGCCTCCCTTCCATTCTCTCTCCTCTCTCGCCTCTCTCTCTCATCTTCTCGACCGCACGCGCTCTCTCTGGAATGCCACGCATTTCCTAGCGCAATCTGGCGTCTGAGACGAAATCACGAGTGCACGAGGGAGCACGGGGGGACGCGAGTACACGGGGTACACGGGGGGAGCACGGGGGGACACGAGTATATGGGGGACACAGGGGGACATGTGGACACGGGGGACACGGGTACACGAGGGACACAGAGGGGCACAGAGGGACACAGAGGGACACAGAGGGACACAGGGGACATGTGGACACGGGGGACACGGGGGGACACGGGGGACACAGGGGGACACAGGGGGACACAGGGGGACACAGGGACACGGGGGGACACGATGGACATGGGGACACCGGGGACATGGGGGGACACGGGGGACATGGGGCACCGGGGACATGGGGGGACACGGGGGACATGGGGACACGGGGACACGGGGGACACGGGGGACATGGGGACACGGGGGACACGGGGGACATGGGGACACGGGGGACACGGGGACATGGGGGGACACGGGGGACACGGGGGACACGGGGGACACGGGGACACGGGGGACACGGGGGGCACGGGGGACACGGGGGACACGGGGGACACGGGTACACGGGGGACACGGGTGGACACAGGGGGCACGGGGGACACGGGCACACGAGGGACACGAATACACGGGGGACACGGGTGGACACGGGGGACACGAATACACAGGGGGACACGAGTACACCGCACGCTGAGAATGTGCCGCATGGGATGGCGAGCCGAGTGTGTTCCGAGTTTATTCTCTGTATGTTCGCTGATGGGCGGCAGGGTGCGTGTCCGTTGTTCTGTGCTAAGGTTCTGTGTTTTGATAGAATATTTTTTAGAGGGAGTCCATCTGGATGATGATGGGAGAAGAGAAGGAACAGATGAGGAGGATTGGGGGGGGGGGGGGTGACGATTATGACAACGAGGTGGATCAAGTGGTGCTGTAGGATGACGTTGGCTGAGATAACATCGGAGATGATGATGTTAAGGCGCGTGCAGTGAATCGTCCCGGCGGTTTTAACGAAGACGGCGATGCCTCCTGTTGATAATGGTTCATCGTCACGACGAGGATGATGTCTGCGTGACCTATATTTGCGTCTCGATGCTGTCAGCCCCCCCCCACCCCCCTACTCCTTTGTCCCGCATCGGATCTTGGAGCCGCGGGGCGCGCGCGTGGTGGTGGCGGTGGGGCCCATCAAAGGCAGCCAAAGAAAATCTGATTTCAATTGCTGTCGCTTCCGCCGAGAAGGAGGGCAACATTGAATAAATAAGTCCATCCCTCCCGCTCCCTCCTTCCCGCTACCCTCCCTCCCTCCTCGTACTTCCTCCCCCTCTCCTCCTCCCCCTCTCCTCCTCTCTCTTCCATCTCCCACCGCTTCCCTCCCCACCTCCCACCATCTCTCCTTACTTTCCCTCCCACGTTTCTCTCTCTCTCCGTCCATCTGTGCTTCCTCCCCCCCTCTATCGCTCCCTTCGTCTCTTCCTCTCTCCAGCTCCCTCTATTCCCCCCCATCTCTCCGGCGTCTCCCCCCCCCCCTCTCTCTCTTAAAACAGACTTCGCTCTTTTTTAATCTTTTTTTACCATCAGAGGAAACAAGAAGATGCTCGGTGTAGTCGGCACTTTGCTTCGTTCATCATTTCGGTTTTTTTGTTTTTTCAATGCTTTGCTTTATGTGCCCCCCCCCCCCCTCCGATTCCTCATTTTCCCTTCATTAAAAAAACATCGTCTCTCCCTCTCTTCACGTCTCTCTTCCTCCTCCTCCTCTGTTCGCCCTCTCGGTCTCCGCATCGGCACTCCATCGCCCATCGTTCACTTTCCCCGTGTCTCTCCCTCTCTCCCCCTCTCTCTCCCCACACTCTCCCTCTCTCCCCACACTCTCCCCCACACTCTCCCCACACTCTCCCCACACTCTCCCCACACTCTCCCACACTCTCCCTCTCTCCCCCACACTCTCCCTCTCTCTCCCCACACTCTCCCCACACTCTCCCCACACTCTCCCCACACTCTCCCCACACTCTCCCTCACTCCCCACACTCTCCCCACACTCTCCCCACACTCTCCCACACTCTCCCCACACTCTCCCCACACTCTCTCTCCCTCTTTTTCTCCCCACACTCTCCCCACTCTCTCTCCCTCTCTCTCTCCCCACACTCTCCCCACACTCTCCCCACACTCTCTCCCCACACTTTCCCTCTCCCCACACTCTCTCCCCACACTCTCTACCCACACTCTCTCCCCACACTCTCTCCCCACACTCTCCCCACACTCGCTCCCCACACTCGCTCCCCACACTCTCTCCCCACACTCTCTCCCCACACTCTCTCCCCACACTCTCTCCCCACACACTCTCTCCCTACACTCTCTCCCCACACTCTCTCCCCACTCTCTCCCCACACTCTCTCCCCACACTCTCTCCCCACACTCTCTCCCCACACTCTCTCCCTACACTCTCTCCCCACACTCTCTCCCCACACTCTCCCTCTCCCCACACTCTCTCCCCACACTCTCTCCCCACACTCGCTCCCCACACTCGCTCCCCACACTCGCTCCCCACACTCTCTCCCCACTCTCTCCCCGCACTCTCCCTCTCTCCCCACACTCTCTCCCCACACTCTCCCCACACTCTCTCCCCACCCTCTCTCCCCACCCTCTCTCCCCACCCTCTCTCCCCACACTCTCTCCCCACACTCTCTCCCCACACTCTCTCCCCACCCTCTCTCCCCCACCCTCTCTCCGCACTCTCCCCGCACTCTCCCTCTCTCCCCCACACTCTCCCCACACTCTCTCCCCACACTCTCTCCCCACACTCTCTCCCCGAACTCTCCCCGCACTCTCTCCCCACACTCTCTCCCCACTCTCTGCCAACACTCTCTGCCCACACTCTCTCCCCACCCTCTCTCCCCACCCTCTCTCCCCACCCTCTCTCCCCACCCTCTCTCCCCACACTCTCTCCCCACACTCTCTCCCCCACACTCTCCCCACACTCGCTCCCCACACTCGCTCCCCACACTCTCTCCCCACACTCTCTCCCCACACTCTCTCCCCACACTCTCTCCCCACACTCTCTCCCTACACTCTCTCCCCCACTCTCTCCCCCACCTCTCTCCCCACACTCTCTCCCCACACTCTCTCCCCACACTCTCTCCCCACACTCTCTCCCTACACTCTCTCCCCACACTCTCTCCCCACTCTCTCCCACACTCTCCCTCTCCCCACACTCTCTCCCCACACTCTCTCCCCACACTCGCTCCCCACCCTCTCTCTCCCCACCCTCTCTCCGCACTCTCCCCGCACTCTCCCTCTCTCCCCACACTCTCCCCACACTCTCTCCCACACTCTCTCCCCCACACTCTCTTCCCGAACTCTCCCCGCACTCTCTCCCCACACTCTCTCCCCACTCTCTGCCAACACTCTCTGCCCACACTCTCTCCCTACCCTCTCTCCCCACCCTCTCTCCCCACCCTCTCTCCCCACACTCTCTCCCACACTCTCTCCCCACCACTCTCCCTCTCCCCACACTCTCTCCCCACACTCTCTACCCACACTCTCTCCCCACACTCTCTCCCCACACTCTCCCCACACTCGCTCCCCACACTCGCTCCCCACACTTTCTCCCCCACACTCTCTCCCCACACTCTCTCCCCACACTCTCTCCCCACACTCTCTCCCCACACTCTCTCCCCACACTCTCCCTCTCCCCACACTCTCTCCCCACACTCGCTCCCCACACTCGCTCCCCACACTCTCTCCCCAGACTCTCTCCCCACTCTCTCCCCGCACTCTCCCTCTCTCCCCACACTCTCTCTCCCCACACTCTCCCCACACTCTCTCCCCCACCCTCTCTCCCCACCCTCTCTCCCCACACTCTCTCCCCACACTCTCTCCCCACCCTCTCTCTCCACCCTCTCTCCGCACTCTCCCCGCACTCTCCCTCTCTCCCCACACTCTCCCCACACTCTCTCCCCACACTCTCTTCCCCACCTCTCTCCCGAACTCTCCCCGCACTCTCTCCCCACACTCTCTCCCCACTCTCTGCCAACACTCTCTGCCCACACTCTCTCCCCATCCTCTCTCCCCACCCTCTCTCCCCACCCTCTCTCCCCACCCTCTCTCCCCACACTCTCTCCCCACACTCTCTCCCCACACTCTCTCCCCACACTCTCTCCCCACCCTCTCTCCCCACCCTCTCTCACCACCCTCTCTCCCCACACTCTCTCCCCACACACTCTCCCCACACTCTCTCCCCACACTCTCTCCCCACACTCTCCCCCCACAATCTCTCCCCACACTCTCTCCCACACCACTCTCTCCCCACACACTCTCTCCCCACACACTCTCTCCCCACACACTCTCTCCCCACACACTCTCTCCCCACACACTCTCTCCCCACACACTCTCCCCGCACCACCACTCACGCCCTCACCTTCAACCTCGCGTCTCTAGTGACCATCACGGTTCCTGCAACTTCGGGGTGCTTGAACAAAACAAGATGTTAACGCTCATGTTGGACGATCGTTTTGAATGGGAAAGAGAACCGAGGGTAATAATACTAATAATGCGCCGCGTCACGATAACAAGTGTAATGTTAATGGTTTCAAAAAGTGAAAGAGTCCTCCACTTGTTCGTCATCGTTGTCAACACGTGGCCTGGAATCTTCACCAGGTGGTCTACAGAGCCCGGAGTCAGCAGCACATGGCTCGTGGCGTCGTTACAAACTCTTGTTAGTGTGCACGTGTTTTGTTGTTGTTGTTGTTGAAGCAGCCTGTATAGTGGCGAGTGTATGTTTCTTTAACCGGGTGAGACCAAGGGGATGTGAGTCTTCGTTTGCAAGAGGTGGGCGGGCTGCGAGGCGATCGTTCTGTCGCCAGGAGGCGGGGGGAGGGGGCGATGGTCGCCCTGGTCGCCCTGTTAATCCCAAGCCCCCAGGGTAACTTTCGAGTAATTTTCGAATTTGAACTTGCGATGCCAACACACACAGGCCCCATCCTCTCGGGATCTTTAACGTCACCCCCCCCCCCCCCTCTCGTGAAGCAGACGCCTCGCGGCGTGGTGACATTGTTACAGCTCCACGCGAGTGTGCCGCCCGTGCGTGATGTGTGAGTGTCGTGTGTGTACGTGTCGTGAGTGTGTCGTGCGTGTGAGTGTGTGTGTGGTGCGTGTGAGTGTGTGTGGTGCGTGTGAGTGTGTGTGTACGTGTCGTGAGTGTGAGTGTGTCGTGCCTGTGAGTGTGTGTGTGGTGCGTGTGAGTGTCGTGTGTGTACGTGCCGTGAGTGTGAGTGTGTCGTGCGTGTGAGTGTGTGTGTGGTGCGTGTGTGTGTGTGTGTCGTGCGTGTGAATGTGTGAGTGTGTGTGTGGTGCGTGTGTGTGTGTGTGTCGTGCGTGTGAATGTGTGAGTGTGAGTGTGTCGTGTGAGTGTGTGTGTGGCGTGCGTGTGTGTCGTGCGTGTGTCGTGAGTGTGTGTCGTGTGTGTGTCGTGAGTGTGTGTGTGTCGTGCGTGTAAGTGTGTGTCGTGCGTGTAAGTGTGTGTGTCGTGAGTGTGTGCGTGTTGTGCGTGTGAGGAGGTCGCGTGTTGTGTATGGGGAGCGGTAGTGTGGTTGTTAGCGCGCTGCGCTATGAACCCGGCGACCCGAGTTCGATATTTGAACCGGTCCTGCCCCCCCCCCCCCCCACCCTCTATGTCGACTCAGCCTCAAATGAGTACCTGGTGTGGTGTTTACACATTGCCACTAGGGAGACAAAGGCGGTCGGGCGTGGTGCTGGCCACCCACCCCTTCGTGTACCGTTCCGGCCTTCATAGCTGCTCGCTAACAGCACTTGTCCCTACAGTCTGTTAAGGCTATACGGGGGATCTTTACCTTTGTGTGTCACTGTGTATGTGGGGAGCGGTAGTGTAGTGGTCAGCGCACTGCGCTACTCGATCTGGCGACGCGTGTTCAATTTACCAGCTCACGAATATTGGAACCGGTGCTGGGCCTCCCCTAGGTCGACTCAACCGTAAAGATTACCCTGCGTATAAAACATAAGTGCTGGGGAAACAAAGGCGGCCGGGTGTGGTGTTGACCACACACAAACAACCTCGTGTACCTTCATAGTTGCTCGTGAAAGCAGGCACTTGCCCCAACAGTGTGGCGAAGGCTATATGGGGCACCTTTGTCTTTAGTGTGTGTGAGTGGGTAGTGTGAGTGGGTAGTGTGTATATGAGAGTATATAATATATACACACACGTACATAATTGCTACAGTCTGCGTGAGTGTGGTTAGAGTGGGTGGTGTATCTTGAGTCTATGGTCGCAGTGTAGTCTGTGTCTAATGCATGCGAGTGGGTGGTGTGTATGACAAAGATGCCCCATATAGCGCGAACAGACTGTTGGGGCAAGGGCTTTTAGCGAGCAGCACCTATGAAGACCAGCAACGGCACACGAGGGGGGGGGGTGGCCAGCACCACGCCCGGCCGCCTTTGTCTCCCCAGTGGCGATGATTTTACACACCACGCCAGCTACTCATTTGAGTCTGAGTCGACCTAGGGGAGGCCCAGGACTGGCGTGCATGCGAGTGTACTCACACACACAGACACACACGTACGCAGCTCGTATTTAATTGCTCCAGGCTGCCTACGCTATCGGGCGGCAGAGACTTCATGGGATCTGGGTTCATTTCCTGGATCTTTCTGAACCAGAAACTCCGACTCGCGCCCACTGGGAGGTCACATCTGGACGTGGTTTGGGGGGCGAGGGGCGGGAGTGGGGGGGGGGGACGAGCGATGGCTCTTTGCCTGCGGAGTTAAGGCGGGCGTGGAGTGGTGGGGGGGGGGGCCCGCTGGACCCCGTGGTAGGCCATGGAATCAGCGAACAGTAGAACGTGTGGATTTTCAAGTGGGGGGCGCGGTGGGGGGGGGGTGTTCGGGGTTCTGGGCAGGCGCCTTAATAAGCTCGTTAATGGGGGATTCATCGTCGGCTCTTCTGCACCGCAGAGAGCAGAGATTGAGCACCGATTCAATTAAGTCTACCGAATTGAATCCACCAATCAATTAGGGGGGGGGGGGGGCGTGAGGTTCATAGGAATCCTCTCCCGGCGTGGGCTGTGGTTAGCGAGGCAATCATTCAGCGAGAAAGGGCGCGATGGGTACCCACACCCCACACCCACTCAGCTCACCACACAGCTCACTCGAGAGACTAGCCACTCAGCTCACCACACAGCTCACTAGAGAGACTAGCCACTCAGCTCACTAGAGACTGCCACTCAGCTCACTCGAGAGACTGCCACTTAGCTCACTAGAGACTGCCACTCAGCTCACTCGAGAGACTGCCACTTAGCTCACTAGAGACTGCCACTCAGCTCACCACGCAGCTCACTCGAGAGACTAGCCACTCAGCTCACCACGCAGCTCACTCGAGAGACTAGCCACTCAGCTCATCAGACCGCTCCCTACACAGACTAGCCACTCAGCTCACCACGCAGCTCACTCGAGAGACTAGCCACTCAGCTCACCACACAGCTCACTCGAGAGACTAGCCACTCAGCTCATCAGACCGCTCCCTACACAGACTAGCCATTCAGCTCACCACGCAGCTCACTCGAGACTGCCACTCAGCTCACCACAC